>NC_133365.1:37842441-38120118 GCF_049309525.1 Garra rufa | reverse complement strand
TTATTATTATTATTACCAATATTCAAAACCGTTGAGTAATTCTTTTTCAGGATTCTTGGATGAATAGAAAGATCCAAAGATCAGCATTATCTGAAATAAAATGCTTTTGTAACATTATACACTATACTTAAATTAAATGCTGTTCTTCTGAACTTTCTATTCTACTCAAAAAAAAAATCTACTCAGCTGTTTTCAACATAATAATAATAAAAAATGTTTTTTGAGCAGCAAATAAGAATATTAGAATGATCTGAATGATCATGTGACTGGAGTAATGATACTAAAAATCTGCTTTGAAATCACATGAATAAATTTCATTTTAAAATATATTACAAATAGAAAACTTTTCAAAATTGTACTGTTTTTGCTGTACTTTGGATCAAATAAATGCAGGCTTGTTGAGCAGAAGAGACTTCTTTAAAAAACATTAAAAATCTTACTGTTCAAAAACTTTTGACTGGTAGTGTAAGTCAGGCAATCTACTTGCTATGGGTGGCTCATGAATGCACTTTTTGAGGCTAAGATGAGTAAAACAATGTTGTATGTTGCTAATATTGTCTATTATTCTCACAGTAACACGTTCTTTGAAGTGAAGTCCATTTCCAACCAGGTGTGGAAGTTCCAGAGGTACCAGCTGATCATGACCTTCCATGAACGTCCTGTCCTTCCTCCTCCTCTCATCATTTTCAGCCACATTACTATGGTCCTGAAACACATCTGCTGTCGCTGGAGGAAACATGATGAGGATGAGCGGGACTATGGGCTGAGTGAGTGATAAAATGCTGTTGCAATGTACTGAAAGCCTCAAAATGACAACAGGAGTCATTTTGTTTTCTTGGATCATTCAGCTAATGAGAGTGAAACCAACTCATGTCAACTTAAAGATTCTCTTTGATACCGATTCTCTTTGATACCGTCCTTTGTCAAACATGATTATTTTGTTATAGGGAGATATTTCTGTTCAAAATCATTAACTTTTGTACTTTATATTGCTATGCAAAAGTTACATACAGTATGTAAAAAAAAATTATTGATTTCCAGATTTTAATTGATTCATATTTTTACAAAACAATATCAGTTCTTAAAACCCAATAATCGATTAGTCTAGTCAGTTAATGAACGGAACATTGTAGCCTCCCATCCATTAAACCGTGATAAGCTTTGTGCTTTGTTAATTTGATATGAAAGTTTCAGATTTTAAATTCGGTCCATTTTATTGCAGTATTTAAACAATAAATGCCGTTTTGGTGCGCTGTTTAATGTGCAGTGACAGATTGATGTAGTGCCTTAGTTTTGAGAGAAGTGGAACGTGTACTGATCAGTATGAGGGTATGTTAAAAGAAAAAGTAACATTACAGCTTACCGAAATCCAGATCCCTTTTCATGTAATTGTTCAATCAGTGTTTCAACTGTACAATATGTCACTTTTAGCTCAGAAAACAACATAATCGGTGACCATAAGCTCATTAGTCAGCTAGAAAAATTAACTCTAGGGAGGAGCATTTTGCTAAATATATGCACCTTAAAAATATTCATCATAATTTTTACAGTTCTTTAATGTTTAATTTATTTCTAAATAAATATGTAGTTTTTATGACATCCACCATTTATATGTTTATTTACAAAAAAAAAAAATTGGAATAGAAATATAATTATGTAATTGTAATTTTATTATTATAAAAACTTAATTGAGTGTAATTTAAGCATTTGTATACAAATCAGCTTTTTTTACCTTTAATATTATAGTAATGTAATGTTTTGTCAAAACCCAGTTCTAATGTGTACTTAATATTAATAAGGTATGAATATTTTACTATATTACAGCATGCTAAAGACATGCTTTAAACATGTTAAAATAAAAAAGCTGACAATGACAAAAAATTCTCCCCCTACAGAGCTCTTCATTACTGAAGATGAACTGAAGAAGGTACATGACTTTGAAGAGCAGTGCATGGAGGAGTATTTCAGAGAGAAAGATGACCGCTTCAATTCTTCAAATGACGAGAGGATACGTGTGACATCTGAAAGGTCAAAACACTTAATGCTTTAAACTGTATTTAACTTTAATCATTTTATGGCAAGGACCCCTAAGTATGATTATCTCTTTGCAAGGGATCCGCTTCCTAAAATATGTAGGCAGCTTTATATTTTCATGTATACAGACCCATTTGTGATCCTGGACCACAAAACCAGTCTTAAGTAGCATGGGTATATTTGTAGCAATAGCCAAAAATACATTGTTTTTCTTATGCCAAAAATCATATGGATATTAGGTAAAGATCATGTTCCATGAGGACATTTTGTAAATTTCCTACCGTAAATATATCAAAACTTAATTTTTGATTGGAAATATGCACTGCTAAGAACTTAATTTGGACAACTTTAAAGGCGATTTTCTCAATATTTAGATTTTTTTGCACCCTCAGATTCCAGACTTTCAAATAGTTGTATCTCGGCCAAATTTTGTCTTATCCTAACAAACCTCAACCTCAAACCCCTAAATACATCAATGAAAAGCTTATTTATTTAGCTTTCAGATGAAAGCTGATATATAAATGATGACTGGTTTTGTTGTCTGGGGTCACATTTATGCTTTGTGAGAAAAATATTAAGAATATGAAATTGTTCAAAATTATTTTGGAGTAATTTTAGATATATAAACCTGAAGCGAAACATTTCAGATTAATTAATTAATTCAGTTCAAATTTATTCGTAAAGCTATTTTTAGAAGTATATCATTCCAGAACAGCATGTTAAAGGGATATTGCATTAAATTATAAATAATACATATTTAAATGTAACATGTCAACTGTAAGAATCCTGAAAATTAATTTTTAAGCTTTTTTTTCTCTCAAATTTTCTGCAAACCCTCTAGCCCCCT
This sequence comes from Garra rufa, assembly GCF_049309525.1. Classification (NCBI taxonomy): domain Eukaryota; kingdom Metazoa; phylum Chordata; class Actinopteri; order Cypriniformes; family Cyprinidae; genus Garra; species Garra rufa. Next base: position 38,117,237 of record NC_133365.1, on the reverse strand, counting down.
CTTGTGGTCTCTGTGGAGTCCCTGTACCCCAGTTTGAAAGTTTGTTTTTATTTAAATGTACATAATATTTAAAAAATTATATAACTAAAAAAAATACAAATTAAGTTAATATTCATAACAAGTAATAAGCACTTAATTATGTACAGTACTGTTCGAAAATGTGTGTTTATTATGTAACATTTATTTGAAAAAAAAATACAGTAAAAACAGTGAAATTTATTCAGTTTAATCAACTGAATAAATCTTTGCTAAATAAAAGTATTAATTGTGTAGTGTATTTAGTGTAACATAAACACTATCATGTAAAGTCTAACCAACACATTAAAAGTTGCAGATTTTCAGAAATGCCCTCAGCAATATTCATAAAATTGTCTAATCTCTGATCATTCAGGGTGGAGAACATGGCGATGCGTCTGGAGGAAGTGAACGAGAGGGAACATTTCATGAAAGCGTCCCTGCAGACTGTGGATATCCGGCTCGCCCAGATGGAGGAGATGATCGGCCGCATTGCTGTGGCCCTGGAGCGAGTTGCTGGTATGGATCGAGGAGAAATCAACAAAGCCCGGTCCAGGACATCATCTGACTGCACAGATACAAATTACATCCTGCGCCAGAGCAGTTTCAACAGCCAAGAAGGCAATTCCTACAGGCTGCAGGAGTCTCTGGAGCAGGGTGGCGAGGAGTCCATTTCCCCTACATCTCCAACCGCTCTGGCCCCACGTGTCCGCAGTCACTCCTTCTACGTAAGCCACTCCTCCAAGGATAGGAGTGGAGCAGATCGAGGAGAAGGCTTCTTTAAAGACAAATTGTTCAGCCTCCATCGGGCCAACAGCTCACAGTCTGTGTCCTCAGGAGCAGGTCCCAAAGAGTCCAAGCCCACACCTTTGAATACTTTATCTGTGCAGCAACAGTTTCGCCCTTCATCCTGCATAGACATCTATGTTTCTGCCTCAGAGGACGTCCCACCTACTGAAAGCTTCTTGGACCCTGTCCGGACAGTTCCATCTCTCGCTCGAGACTCATCTCTCCATTCTGAGATCATGGAGGTGGTGCTCTCAGGGGGGCGGGACTGCAGTGGAAGGGCAGGGGGCAGCGAAAGACAGTCGGATGGTACGGTCCTGTTTGAGGACAGCGCCGCCGCTGACCTATCGCTCTGCTCTGCCCACCTGCTGCCGGATAACTTGCCACCCTGGGACTTGGACCCCTCGCCACCACCATCGGCGGGCATTCTCGAGCGGTCCAAGAGCAGCCGCTTTCTATCCACAGCAGGGCCTCTGTTTTTGGATGAGCCACCATTGGTTAAGTCGCACAGCTTGATGTTCACGCCACGTGGTTACTATGGAGGCATTGGCGTGCAGGTGAAGGCGGCTGAATATACCAGCATCACAGATTGCATCGACACCCGTTGCGTCTCTACCCCTTACCCTGTGCCAGAGCGGTCTGACTCACCTGGAGGCTCCTTTACGTTCGATAAGCCCCAAGACCTGGGTGTCTCACACCCCGAGAGAGATGCTGAGCTCAGTCACGCGGAATCTGATCCAGAGGAACACGCAGAGGGGTCAGCAGACACAGGTAAGGGTCAAAGCAGCAGTGGGGGAATAGGGGCAGACCTGGGCTTGGGCATCGCACTGGGACCGTTTTGCTCGCCGATCTCTAGACTAGAGCGAGCAAATAGCTGCTCTTCTTCGGAGGAGTCGCACTCCAACATCTACTCCCGAAAGAGCTTCTCCATTAGCGAGAGAATGGACAAGGGTCGTGGAAGCACGAGGAATCCATTCCAGAAAGCCAGAGCTGGGGCAAGGCTGGAGGGTAAGACAGACTCGCTGTCCATGAGGAAACTGGCCAAACCTTCGGCGTTCCGAAGTTTTGATAGCAGACACAATTACACGTGATGATGGCGGAGCAGTAGGGATGCCATTGTAGATCTAGTTCCTGTAGGATGGCTCTACCTCGTTTAAAATCTAAAGGCCAGTCCGTTAATTAGTACTGTCTGAGTGAGTAATTAGCTGTACACTGGAATGTTCTATCATGGGTTTCAACTTCTTGTTTATTTTCTGTTCTAACACTGCAATGCAAAGTCAGATTTTCTTTAAAAGTCAGATTCAGAAGATGACCACTGCCATTAGGCCAACATTAGTTTCCAGTTCAGGTGAAAAACTTGAGATTAAGGGCCTGTTAACACTAAAATGAATGTTCGGTATTAAAAAAAAATGTAAAAGAGATAGTTTGGATAGTCAGTGGTTCAACCTTAATTTTATGAAGCTACGAGAATACTTTTTGTGTGCAAAGAAAACAAACATTTCTTCTCTTCAGTGTCAGTCTTTACCACGCATTAGGGCTGGGTGATAAATCGAAAGCGATTCTAAGGCGCGTTTAGTGAATGAAGCCGGTACTTTGATTAGTAGTAAATCTCCATCACGTGCGTTCAGCTGGAGTGTTCAGAGGCGTAAATCACTGACAAGCTACGCCAAATCGCGCTAAAAATCGCATTCGATTCGATTCGATTTTGAGCGCGATTAGGTGTAGCTTGTCAGTGATTTACGCCTCTGAACACTCCAGCTGAACGCACGTGATGGAGATTTACTACTAATCAAAGTACCGGCTTCATTCACTAAACGCGCCTTAGAATCGCTTTCGATTTATCGCCCAGCCCTACCACGCATTCATGAGAGTATCAAGATGCATGCGTGTGGTTCTGCTGATGCAGGAGCCATCATTCTGACACAGAACCCGGATGTGCTGCACCTTGTTTGCAAGCAGAGGAATGCACACGCATGCGCTGTGGTACTCTCGTATACGTGCGTCAAAGGCTGACAGGGAAGAGAAGAAATTGTTGAATAAAGTTGTTATTTTTGTTTTCTAATCACATAAAAAGTATGTCACATGGACTATTTTATCAATGTCCTTACTACCTTTCTGGTCCTTGAATGTGTCAGTTGCGTTGCTGTCTATGCAGGGTCAGAAAGCTCTTGGATTTCCTCAAAAATATCTTAAATTGTGTTTTGAAGATGAACGACGGTCTTATGGGTTTGGAACGGCATGAGGGTTAGTAATTAATGACAGAATTTTGATTTTTGGGTTAACTAACCCTTTAACGCATAATTTTACAGATTTTTGAGAAGTTTCTAATATCTTTTTCATTGCACTGCAAAAAAAAAAAAAAAAGCCAACCAATAAGATTTTTGATCCACAACCACAGGTGGGTCCTGTGTGTTTGCCGACAGCCACTGCTTTTACATAAACTATGACTTAAGGGGCTGTCATAATACACATTTGTGACCCTGGACCAAGAAGCAATAGCCAAAAATACATTGTATGGTCAAAATGATCAATTTTTCTTTTATGCCAAAAATCATTAGAATATTAAGTAAAGGTCATGTTCCTTGAAGATATTTTGTTAATTATATCAAAACTGAATTTTTGATTAGTAATACGCATTGCTAAGAAATTAATTTGGACAACTTTAAAGGTAATTTTCTCATTGTCTCATATTTTGATTTTATTTTTTATTTTTTTACTCTCAGATTTCAAATTTCAAATTGTTGTATCTTGGACAAATATTGCCCTACCCTAACAAACCATACCTCAGTGAAAAGCTTATTTATTCAATCTCAATTTCAGAAAATTGACCATTATGACTGGTTTTGTGGTCCAGGGTTACATTTCATTTCACTGACTTCCATTCATATGCATACAAATGGACACGCAAAGAATTTAACTGTGTTCTAAAGTTCAAGTTTGTTGAACTCTGATATGCAAATTCATATCATGTATGTGGAACTGTGTGAGCAACAGAAGATTGGAAAATAACAGCATGACCTCACAGCTGAATAAAAAAAACCAGATTTTTTTATGTTGTTTAATTTAAGCTTTTAAAAACACACTGCAGTGTGACGTCACCACGACTGTTGCAGTGTCTAAAGAAATTTTTAATGCTCAAAGTGTGACTTCGGCTTTAGGGGCACTCATCAACAGACTATTTTGCAGATCCTTCCTTACTCCTTTATTTAGTGTTTTTTTTTTTTTTTTAATTACAGCTGAAAACATGTAAATACAAATACCAAAAAAAAAAATATTTTCTTATTTCTGACAGGTGAGCTTCAGAAATTAAAAGTAAAGTCAGTAAAAAGGCATTTTGTACTATTGTACCAGGGTAACTAGAACATTTCTCCTTGTCTATAAGCGCCACCTATTGTCAGGGACTGATTTTGTATTTTTATTCAACCTTCAATTTTTTTTTTTTTTTTTTTTTTTTTTTTTTTGCATTGCTCTGAACAAATTGTTCTTGCAACTGAATTTTTGTACCAAACATTTGTGTTGGTGTGAACAGGCCTTAACACAACCTTCCAATGCAACTCACTGTTTTAGCTTAGATGAGTCACTCTCATCACAGCATGAATCACGCACAATCTCTCCACAAACTGAGTATATCTCCTAAAGACCAGATAGACTGAGTCTAATTCCAAAACAACTGAAACATTAATAGAAACAAGGCAGTTACAAAAATGTAATGCTAAAGTTTGTGGTGTATACAAAGATCCGTTCTGTCATTTAAATCCCACACACCAGTCGAACATACACATATCTTCCTTAAGATGTTGAATGTAGAGTATAATTCGTTTTATTATGAAAACATTGACCTTCTTGGCCCGTGTGGGTGTATACATCAGCATTCAAAAAGCCTCATAATCATACAGCAGTCAGTAATGATATACAGCATAAGTTTGTGCAGAATTTCCACTCTCATTAAACCGATAACAAATTTGAAAGCATTAAAGAATCATGTTTTGTCTTTTCTAGTCTGTATTGTTCCAAATATATCAAAACCGGTTGAACCCTACACTAACAGCATGTTTGGTATGGAATGCTAGTTTACTGCTTAATGCGCTGTATATACTGTATACTGCATACTATTTATTCATAGTATGTGGAAGAAGTAAACAGTATATGATGATAAATGTTTCAAACAGAAGTATGCTACATTGTTGTCACATAACATGACTATATCGCAAGTTTAATTTGAAAATACGTATTTAACTCTTGTTACACTCCAAATGAAAAGTCAAGCACATTGATTTGTGGCTACAGTATTATGCAGGGTATCCTGCACAGGTAAAACTGCTGCTGTGGAAAAAATATATAGTAGTATGATAGTATGCCTTTCCAAACATACTTCCCAGACTGTTGCAAGTGTTAAAATGCATAGAGAGCTTTTCCAAAATGGATTTAAACGCAAAAAGCCTGGTTGTCTTTATATGAGTGTATGTTGTTTTACACAGAACAGGTATTATATGTTGACTTGCTATGCAAGACGCCACAGAGAGTCAGTCAGTCAGAAGTGTTATGCACTTTAAAGCAGGAGTTCATTATGCACACCAGTCTCATCACTAGTCAACCTGATAGTGCAGTGTTTAATTTGGAAAGCTATTAAAAGCACATCAGCACAGTTGAGACAGGGACCCATTCAATGTTAAGTATGTCTTTCTCTGTTAATATGTTAACATTATGGAAGGACATAATGAACACTAGTACATAATATTCTCTACTCTTTTCAGCAAGTGTTATGCCTTGGCAATTTTCTTCCTCTTTTATGATTAATCAAAATATATATTTATGTTTGGTTTATAGTTTGTAATGAAAAAAAAATGTATCATAGTGGGCATTCAGAAGGATAAAAGAACTGTCTATATTGCATATAATCAATCAATCACTTTATTTAAAGTCGAATATTTACTACTTTACAATACATGGTTTTAAATTGCTGTTTAACTTAAATCAAATGAAGCAGTGCAGTTTAAAGCAATACAGAAATGTGATTTATTACTATTCAATATAGGCACTTTTTAGTGAATGAATTACTCCAGCCATTCCGTTTCCACCACACGTATCACTCATAGGATGTATTTTATTTGCCTTACCGATGTGCAATACTGCTAAGAGATTTGAAAACATTTATTACAGTCACGGTGTTCTGAGATGTAGAAATGTACACTTGGTGTTAGAGCTTGTATGTGAACCAAAAGCAAAATACTAAAAGACATGATTTAATTTTTTGTGCATAGCAGTCATTTTAATCACTGTGGTTTTCAAATATCCAATGATGTATGATATTCACTATATGTTGATCAGATTTGCTTTGATTTTTAAACTTGATTTCCTATTTGGGCCTACTGTCCTTCACAGGGAATGAGCTAACACTTTTACAAGGTGATTATACTGCAAAGAGCCTTAAAACTGAGGTCAAATTCACATACGGGCCCTTAAAACATGTCCATGGTGTGTTATTTTGGGAAATGTCATTTAACAACCCCTGTTGTTGGACTGGTTCCAGCAAAAGAAGACAGAGAGGGTGTTTGATCTAATAAGTTATTGTTTATGAATGCAAGTTTATCTTGCTATTCTCTGTTTTGCTCTTTTGTTTGGGATAGAAGAGCGAGCATATTTATGACACTTGTTTTTCCACATGTAAATGTTCTGTATATGAGCTGTAAATCTTTCCGTGGATGTAAAATATGAGTTTAATATAATAACGATAGGATTTTAAGAGAACGTTTCTGTGTGTCTGATAGAAGACATTACACTATGACAACCTACCCAGTGTGCCAAAACGACATGACGACTTATAACTTTATGTACAGTATTTTCTTAATATTTTCCTATACTGTAGCATAAAAGGTTGTGAATTGTATACCACTTTTAGTCAAGTTCCCCCCCCCCACTTCTTTTTAAACTTATCGGTGAGCACTTGTCTGCTAACAAGTCCAAGCACATGTTTTCTGCAATAATGCTGTAGTTTGAACGGAAAGGTCTTAGTTTACTTAGTGTCTTTAAAATGCATGTTGTTCTTCCAAAAGATACGAGCTGAGAGATGAGCGAACAGACAACGGGATTCGAAAACTCTTGTCCTGCAGTAGAAGGCTAAGTATTTGGATGCAAATACAAATGTGTATACTGTATTCCTCAATGTGAATAAGATGTTTGGCATGTATTAACAAATAAAAGAATATATCTACTTCAAAACATCATTGTGCTTTATGTTTTAGGAAAAGTTAGTATTCACTTTACATGCTGATTGTTGAAAGATACAAACATGCATGTATCCACCTACTTTTTCCCATAAGAGTGCACTCTTTTGTGCACTGCCATTTGTAAACTTTACAGGTCTGGCTTCTGTTTTTTTGCTTCTTGGTATTGCAAATTGGTGTCTTACCATATTATTTTAATTATGAATACACTAGTTTGTATTGCAAACCGTTTTACCGTTTCCCGCGTGTGGCCATAGTGGCGATACCCTAATGTAAACAACAGCATGGATTGCACGGTTAATGTACTACTGATTATGTTGTTCTGCTAATTTATGCTGTCTAAACCACGAAAAAACGCGTGGAAGCTGCTAAATCATATAGAGAACGACTTAGTAAGCAAGAAAGGGCGCAGTATTTTGACAAACTTAAGTTAATAGGTGGTAAAGATACGTACAAGCAGTTTTGATTAAGATATTAGCCTAATGTTTAACCAACCTGACTGGAAATAACAAGAACAAATGTTGTCAAGATTCTAGCCAACCACAAACGAGTTCAACAGGGTCACACAGGCTTTGGTGAGTGTGATCATTTTAGATGATTTCATTAGAAAAACATTTATTGTGGTAGTTTGGAAAACGCATTTTGGGATTAATAGAAACAGGAGGATGCACCCAAACATAGGCGAGCATGCTGAACAAATTATTCCTAAACGGTTCTTTGATTGTTATTTACTTGACCTATTTAGTCCCACGTCTAGAATTACCTGTCTACAGAGCTTATGCCTATTGCTTTTTACAAGCTGTGGTTCTGTACATCCCGAAATTCGCAAGAACAGATCCTTCTTGAGATCGGAAACGGCAAGCGTGCCGTTCTTCTGAAACATAAGCGTGACTCTGCATTAGAGCGGAAGTGATGCTTGCACTGTCCTTTCTGCATCGTAGGGAGGCGTTCAAGTTCACTTCTAGTTCACGGTACATTCTGTTCCACAAAAACAGACACGTGTGTGTGGGGCTGGTTAGAGCGCAATAACAACAACGTGACCCATCTCGTATTGACAGCGTTGTTAGAAACGAGTTGATTTATTAGACTGGTTAACATGCTGTAGGTTGTTTACATGCGTCGTCTTCCAAATAGTACAACAAAAACAACACCTGGGTTTCAATATCATGCAATGACGAAATTTTCCTGTGACTGAAAACACTTACCAAGAAAAGAAAATAGGCTTCTGTCAAGAACGTATAATCAAGTAGTTATATAAAAATGTTTTATGGGTCGAAATGTTTAAAAAATATATAAAATGCTAAATATTTAGATGATTATAGATTATTGTTCTTAGTATAGTCTCATGTTGTCCCCTCTACTGTAAATGTACACTTTTTAGTATTAATAGTTGCATAATACGTTCGTGCCATTCATGCCTATGGATAAACTCTTGAAATGGGGTCGCAAGTGTTGTTCCCGTTTTTTCCTAGAACTGTCTCCCAGTGTGAACCTCCGCGAGTCTGGAGATTACTCCGAAAAGAGTCGTGTTACGTTTGCTCTCATTGGCTAATTTCTCCTTCTCAGACGACCCTTCGAGAGGGCCCGCCTCAAAATGTATAGCCTACTACTGATAGCCCATGCTTGTACAACACTAATACAGCGCATGTATGCTTTATTAAAAGAAGGGACTTTCATTTGAAACGTGTTGCTCTCGTGTACTAGCAATCAGTTGCTCAATGCTTCAGTACTAGCAGTTTCCATGAAAGCTGAGAGATAAAAGCATGCATTTCAGGTCGAAGGCAGATAGGGGGGCTGAAGTTTTTCTAAGAAATGGATATTTATTGCTATTTCCATCTAAAGTGGTTGTGGCCTTTTGAGGCAGAGTTCAACATTTAAATGCATAGGCCTACATACATACATACAGTCAAACCAATATTTATTTAGACCCCTTCAATATTATCACAGTTTATTCGCTATAGATTAGAAAATGGTCATAAAATATGACAAGAACTCTTGGTTAAACTGTGTCAGAACAAATTCATCTTAATCAGGTCAAATAACTTTGATAGAAAGGTATGTAATGGATTACAGTTACAGTTGTTAGTATAACAATATTTACACAACTTTGTTGACCATTTACCAAGCAATGCTTAATTTTGTTCAGTCTGTGGTGTAAAAAGGTCGCATTAGCAATTAAAGAAAAAACAGTTATGCAAAACATGGTCAGGTCAAAGTGTCTGAATCATTTTTGGTCCCAAATTGTTATAAATTCAACTGGTAGTGCATTGTATGAAGATTTATTTTTGGGCATAATATATGTCACAGTTTACTTTATTTTGCTGTCCTCACTTACATAAATGAACTATAGCATCCTGCACCCACTAGTAAAAAAATCTAAAATTATATCTGGTGTCGGAATAATTTTTGGTTTGACTGTACATACATACATGTTGTAAGTATTATTACATATTTCTGCATATATACCGAAATATATTTTCACAACTGAAAAAAGCTCCTTTGGGTGCAATGTCCCATAAACACTGATACATCTACCTCTGTTATATAGTTTATTACTGATTTCTGTTAATATAATTTTCACTGCATGGTGCTTAATACAATGTGAAACAGACTTACACTCGGCTATTTATTTTTAACACCCTGTGACTAGATAAATGTAAGATAGATATGCTAAATCTCATCAATGCAAGCGTCTACTACTATTTTAGAAACAACTGTATCAGCCAGTGCATTGAGTGCATTGAAGGAGGGCACAGCTACTACTCGTAGTTCCTGTTATGTTAACACGCCCCTCATCTGATATTCAGAACACTATTGGATCCATGAGCTTTCAATCTCATGCTGCCTAGGTGATTCCTGGTAGTGCATTCAAAGCGTCGCTCTCGGACCCCCGCGTCCAATCAGCGACTAGTTTTATGATGACACCTTGGGATTCCGCGAAGTAGTTTCTTTCAGATGAGAACAGCAAGCCAAGCAGCGGCACAGAGTTGACGCACTTATGAGGGAAGAAGGGAATGACAGTACGCAAAGTTCCTGTCTTTCTGATATGGTTGAAATAATATTAGGAACAGGCACCTGGATGTTTATTTGATAACTTGTGCGTGTAGACGCAAGCGACGTGCTTTTATTCCTCGCTTGGAACATTATTCATCCCAGTCACATTGGGAAAGACACGTGTAGGCGTGAAGCCACGTTTTCCGGAGCCATCCGTATCCCGATGCGCATATGATGAGAATCCCGCACCTTGAGTTTTAGTGCTGTTTAAGTAATTGCACCAGGTGACTTCTCTGTTTCCAGCACAAGTACAAAACAATGACGGACGTTGATACTGCAGCAAGGTCCTTGGGGCCGGTCTCAAACGGTGACCGCTCAGACAAACTAGCCGGCGAGCAGGGATCTCAAGAAAGTCAAGAAAGCCGGACTCTGTTAATGGTCGCAATGATTCTGCTGGATCTAAATCAGTGTATCCCGACCGGCATCGGTGGCAAATGTATAATAGACAGTGATGCGGATAATCAACCTGACGTGAAAGAAAACCGGGAGAAATGCAGACAGAACCCCAGCAGGGTGAAAAGGACACGGAACCGTGACAGACTGCATGTATCCGCTGAGAAGAGACACTGCTGTCCCTATGATGGCTGTGGGAAAATATACGGCAAATCGTCCCATCTGAAAGCGCACTTCAGAGTGCACACCGGTAAGAAAAAAGCACGGTTGAGTTGTTTTGTGCTTATGTGTACAGTATGGTAATTCGATTCTGATTGTTCGTTTATGTGGCACGCAGTCTGTTATTACGCCCCACGCTTGCGTTTTCCGGGGAACAGTTTTCGGGAACTGCCACTCATGTAACGGTGGGTGTAACCGCAGGCGGAGCGCTCATGGGTACACATGAGGGTGGAACAGTACACACTGTTTCTAATCAAAGTGTGAGCAAACATGTTGCTTAGTCCACATTGTTACGCAGCACACCGTGTGATCAAAAATTGCGTAATCGCAAAAATGCTGGAAGTAGCCTAGCATCATTTCAGGCTTGCTAATTTGCAAGATGATGATTCAGTTGGAACCATATCGCGAATTAAACTTTTTAACTATTTTCTGGTTTATGCGTCAGATGAATTAAATATGTCTCTTCTATACCTTCCCATTCTATTCTATTCTATTCTATTCTATTTGAGTCTAATTTCAGTGTATCGTTATCGCTGGTCCCTGATGATCCGCAGACTTCAATGCGACACGCACTAAAATAACTGCATATAAGCTAACAACGCGACGATGACGTGATGCACACACCTCCTGATTCCACAGTTGTAAACATCCGGCACGTGGTGCCGCACTGTGGCCAAGCGCAGCCCCGCCCAATGAGTGCGTTCACGTCCAGAGCAATACACCGACAGCTATTAAATGTAACCCTGGACCACAAAACCAGTCATAAGGGGCATAAGGTGTGAAGTGCTAAATAAATACGCTTTCCATTGACGTATGGTTTAGGATAGGACAAAATTTGGCCGAGATACAACTACGTCTATTTGAAAATCTGCATATGAGAGTGCAAAAAAAAAAATCTAAATACTGAGAAAATCGCCTTCAACGTTGTCCAAATAAAGTTCTTAGCAATGCATATTACTAATCAAAAATTAAGTTTTTATATATTTACGGTAGGAAATTTACAAAATGTCTTCATGGAACACGATCTTTAGCTAGCTACTTAGCCTAATATCCTATAAATAAAAATCGTTCTTTTTGACCCAGTGCTTTTTGGCTATTGCTGGAAATATACCCGTGCTACTTAAGATTGGTTTTGTGGTCCAGGGTCAAAAATATCAGCGTTTTGTTGTTGTTTTTTTCGTTTTTACATCACAACGTAAACAGCCATAAGCAAACTGGACAAGTTGTCAAAACGTCGGTGCTTACATGCATGGAAAAAGTCTAGATGTGCCGATTGGGTTTATTTTGCTGGCTCTGCTGGCTGTTTTTCTCAGTAGTGGTTCTAATAACAACAGTCTTAAATTTCTCACTCCCTTATGTGTGTGTTTTAGGTGAGAGGCCCTTTCAGTGTACCTGGCCTGGCTGCGCAAAGAAGTTCTCACGGTCGGATGAACTGACGCGACATTTTCGTACGCACACCGGAGAGAAGCGTTTCATGTGCCCGCTCTGCGACAAATGCTTCATGCGAAGCGATCACCTCACCAAGCACGCACGTAGACACGTCGGCTTCCATCCCAGTATGCTCCAGGGTCCCGCCGGACGAAGACGACACTCTTCGACGTCGACATCGTCTTCTGCCTCCAGCGATCACATGTCTGCTGGTGTTTGAGCAACCATGTGACCACTGCACATTTGGATGTCTCTCCTTCCTGAGGCTCAGATCTTGGAGCCTCTGTTATTGAACTGATGATGATATGAGATATCAGAGGTGTCACATAATGGAAACATTACAAAATATGTTGTGCTGGAGCTCTCCAAGACAAAGCCTGAAAATGGGACTGCTCAGTGGAATGGACATAAATCATTAGATTTAGGCAGAAACAATGTAGTGAACATTTAGTCCAAGGATTATTTCAAATATATAGGGGTATTTATAACTCATCACATATCACAAATATGAGATAGCCAGGGGATTAATAACACATCCACTGTGACAAAGGGAAATGAACATAGCTATTCTGTGTAAAAAAAAAAAAAAAGAAGAAGAAGCTTATATTGTGCGTGGAGAAACCAAAACACATTTTAATGATCACTTTGAAGTGTCAAATTTTGCAGTGGTCCAGTTATCGCAAGTGGATAGGTTTTTAAAAGACACTATGAATGTTTTCGGTTCTTTGTGTTATTTACCCGGGGACAGCGGTTGACCGTATTGTTGAAGATGAATTTTGTATGATTTTAAAACAGGTGGGTACTTATGAGATTAACTTTGCATCGTGTGAGGTTTTACGCACACAAACAAGCTTTTGTGTTTTTTAAACAATCATAAGTACACTCTAAAAAATGCTGGTTTAAAAACAACCCAACTTGGGTTATTTGGCAACCCAACACTGGATAAATATAGGATAGAACACATGCTAGGTTATTTTGACCCAGCTGGTTGGTTTAATTGTTTTACCCAACATGCTGGGTTGTTTTATTTAAGTCAACTATTGTTTAAAATTATTATATTGCTGGCTTAAAATTGGCAGGATATTCAAAATAAAAATGAAAAAACACACTCATAATTATAGAGGCAACAGCAATAATTAAAAGATGCAAGAACAAAAATATAAGACAAACATTTTAGAAATACAAAATGTAAAATTTAAAGGTAGCATTTTAATTTAAATGTATTCAACCATTCTTTGTAATTACTTTTCACCGAAATATTGCTAATTCTTGTGCCGGTGTGCCGAAATCTGAGCCAGAGATGGGCTGCCATTGGCCAGGGGAACTGTGAACCTCAGACATTGTGTTTCACTCGTAGTTGAAAGATGCTGTGACTGACTCCACAACCTGCCCATAAACAAAGAGGACTGAGATTACAGAACATATTTTAATGTCAAATTGAATTAAATTCAGTATTAATAACGAATAAAATCATTATTAAAATCGCCTTTTGCCCTGCATAACAAATTTATTAAAAACTTTATGTTGTGCAAGGCAAAAGGCGTTTACATCATGCGAAACGACCGCTGCTCAAGCAACTGACTGACATCTCGTCCTTGTATGTTGCGTTGCATAAAATAATATAATTTACAGTACAGTAAAATGTATACAAACCTTTATTTCACTGAAGAAGTGCACCAAATCTGAGGCGCTGAGAGCCGCTCTCTTCTGTAGAGGATGCAAAAGGCCCGCTCGTTTTGGTGGGGACAGGCTTAACCCAGCAGTTGTGCAGAAAAAAATAACCCAGCAGCTTAGTTACAGAAAATATTAAAAATAACCCAATGAAATGACCAAACAAGCTGAACCCAGTATGTGGGTTAAAAAAATAACCCAGTATTTTTTAGAGTATAATTATTTGCATATTCTAATCAGTTATGCAAAAAAAAAATTATTCTCTTTTTTATCAGACTTTACTAGTGAAGTAGTGAGACACATAAGTTCACTCATTAATAGTTTACTATCGCCATCTATAGGTGTGTTATGGGAAAACAACACAAGATAAGAGCTGTGCCTTAGATCTGTATACACTGCACAGCTGAAAAAGACAGAACAAAGATTGTATATTTCTCCTACTACCTATGGATTTATTAGCAGCCTATAGTATTTACCATCAACCAATGAACTTGAGTATCGTAGTCTTTGAATACTTTTATTAATGGGTTTTCCATTTTCATACAAGTTCCACTTGACTTCAGAAGTCTTTCCACTGTTCAGCTGTTTACTTGAAATACTTAATAATGGTATATGAATTTAGATTTAGTTAAATCTACCATAACAATCAGCCTTTGTGCTTCGAAAGACACAAGCACAAACAGAATTTTACATGTGAATTACCAACTAATGCATCTGTTGGATCTTTTTTCAATAACTGTATAGATTTTTATATTTTATGTTAACTGATCAACAAATATTTGGCTTTAATGTCTGTGCTAATTTATTGTTTGATGTTCCCATGTGTTTAGTAGGTTGTGATCCTGAAATCAAAACACACTGTCATTGTAAAAATGCTCAACCTGTGCCTTGTTTTGAGGTTTAGAACTTTTAGACTGCAGAATGTAGTTAGCAAGTTCCTGAGAAGTACTTTGCTGTAATTTACAAAGATCTTCTCAGTCGTGTCGTGTGAATGCCAGTGTTGTGATATGTATAATATATCTGTGTCTTAACAGACTTTGAACCACTACCATTGTACATACATATTCTGTACTTTTACATCAGTATCATGTATGCAACGTTCATATTTTGGATTTCATTATCTGTAACTGATGTATATGGAGGATTCATTAAAACAAAAAAGAAAAGTGTAATTCAGGTCTGCTTTTATTGATATCACTGAAACCAAGAACAACATTGTTAATACATAAATGGACTTTCTCACATAATTAACATATTTATAACATAAAAACACAGCTTTTGTCCAACAAATGCTCACCTTTGATTATCATGTCATTACACTATTTTAGTCAGTTTAAACAGACTAAAAAGTGAACATGAGCAGTTCGAATGAAAACAGTTTGCATTTTGATCAAGACAATATGTATAGAGTGTAAAGATAACACATCAAATGTGTTTGGCTTTCAAAGCTGAATAAAAGGGTAAAATCTCATGTGTAGATAAACAGTGCAGTTTCATCATTTTTAATAATAACAATAATTCATGTCAAGACAGGCCAGGGATTTGATCATTTTAGCAACATTAACATTCTACATTTCCAATGACCAGCAGAAAACAGTGCTTTCAAACTCATTTTAATGAAGTTCAGTTATATTCTAATTGGTGGTGTGCATAAAAATGCTAAATTAAAATGGACACAGGGTAAAATGATTCCAACAAGGAGCATAAACATTCTTTGGTGCCTTCGAGTCTGTGATATCTGAACATCTTCCTGAATAAAACAATGCTTGATTACAAGCGCTTTAAACATCTAACATGTTTGGACATTCTGTCTAAGAAACGAAACAGTATTTTCCAAATCTCACAACAGTTATTAAATCAGTGATTTCTAACCTTTGAAAAACTGCTTTGACAGACAGAAAGGTCTTCATGTGATCATTTTATCATCTCCGGTCTGTAGTGAGAGGTTACAGTGAAAATAACGGCCGTCCTTGACCAACCAAATAAAGAAAGGTTGATGTATTTCCTTTTTATTCACGACTCATCCGCATCTCAAATCCAGCGTAGTTTCAAACATGATTCACTTAAATACACGTGTGAGATATCAAGAGTAAACAAAAAGTGTGATGCCCAGGTGCATGCCAGACACGGCTACTGTTAGTGCTGCAGCACGAATGCACCAACATGCAAAATGTTCAACAGAAACGAATCCAAGTATAGTCTCAATAGCAGCCACGAACGACAAACATCCAACCAGATCCGTACGGAAATCAAATCTTACCATAACGACGACGTTAATGCAATGAGTGCAACATGAAAGCAGAGAATTCAGTGGATAAGCTATTTCAAACTCTCTGTAACATCAAGTTGTTGTTTTTTAATTCACAATTAAAGCCATTAGAATGCTTTATTTGTTCTACGTTCACTTGTACAGTATAACACAATGCCAGCTAGGAGGTGAAAGTGAGCAGACTCTCCTAGCTTATTAGCAAACAGTGCATATCCTGCCATAGGAGGAAGCAACCAATAATAGTCATGTTAATAATCATATGTTAGAGTAAATGTGTGTATTAGCACATGTAATGTGTTTTGTGTGTATGTGTGTGTGTCTGTGTGTTCATTTTTTCCTGTACACCATGTTCATCATAACGTTTACTGTACATTTCCCTCTGTAATATTCATTAGATGTCTTATCTGAGGTTATGAAAGGGAACGAGGGAGGGGAAGAGAGAGAGAGGGAGCACGGGGAGGGGAAAAGGTGACAGATTTACTGGATTTGACAAGCAGTGGAGGAGGTGGCTTGGCAGCACATGCAGGTGGAGTTGACGGATTTGGGTGGTATGAGGTCCAGGTCTTCATCATCGGGGATCTCATCCAGCCTGTATCCATCTTTCAGTAGCTGGATGTTCAGATCCTGGTTTATCTGCTGCAGGAAGCAACAAACATCATGTCAGGCCGGGCTGCGTAACCGCCACTAATTGAATCATAGTAATTAATTCACTTTGCCTGGCAGCAGTGATTTAATAGATTAATACGACAACAGGGTTGGTTCAATAGCTTGATTGGGACATTTATTGGTTTAATGAATCAATGACATGTTGAACAATATGAATATGATTAGTGACAACAGATGAGCAATGGTGACCTTTAAAGGAATAATTCAGCCAAAATTAAAAGTAACTGAAAATTTGCTCACCCATAACCCATGCAAGACATAGATGAGTTTGTTTCTTTATCAGAAAAGATTTGGAGGAATTTAGCATTACATCACTTGCTCACCAATGGACACTCTGCAGTGAATGGGTGCCATCAGAATTAGAGCTAATAAAAGCATCACTCCAATTAAAGTCCAGCAATTAAAGTAAATAGCTGCGTGTTTGTAATAAACAAATTCATCATTTAAACCAGTTTATGGTCAAAATACGAGTCCACAATCCATAATAACGCTTCCTGCTTCAGGCAAGATGACTTTTCACTAGAGGAAGCAATATTATGGATTGAGGACTCATATTGTTGCTGAAAGCAATGGTTTGATAAATTTCTCAGGGTGTTTTCGCAAAGCATCCTCAATCAGCCATATTGGCACCATTGAACCGAATGAAACTTGCATATGTTGCTGATTATTGCTGCTGAAAATGATCAATTATCATCATGTTTTGGACTGTACTAATCGTTTGGACCAGGAAAAGCATTTGGAGTACTATAGACTGCCAAAAGTTATAACAAATCCAACAAAAATCCATTTGTGGTTGGCCAAACTGAACTAGGATTTCTTGACAAGACATCTTGACAAAATTCATGTTTATTCTTATCATTTCAAGTCTGGTATGTGAAATAGTAGCCTAATATCATTACTATGTCTATCTTATCCACCTATTTACTTTAGTTTGTCAAAATATTGCACACTTTCCTACTTACTAAGTCCTTCTCTATATGATTTAGCAGCATCCACACAAATTTTGTGTTCCAAACATGGTTTAGACAGCATAAATTAGCAGAACAACGTATTCAGTAGTACATTAACCGTGCAATCCATGCTGTTGTTTACATCTGAGTATCGCCAATATGGCAGCGCATCCATAACTGTAACTGACCAAATTGTCCTGCAAGTGCAACCCCTCTCTATATGTTCAAATGAAGAAACAAACTCATCCATATCTTGGCTGGCCTGAGAGCGAATTTATTTTTAAAGAGCTATTTCTTTAAAGGCAAACAAAAGAGAGAAATTTATCACAAAAGTCCACTGTTCATGATGCTTGTGGTATGGGGCTTAGGACATTAACCAGAGTTCATAGGTACCTGTTCCCTTAGAGACCTCACCTCGGCTGACGAGTATCCTGACGAGGAATATCTAGACATGTCAAAGTCGTCATCGCTGCAAGGTAAGTGCAAACTGTGAGTTTGAGGCCTGTGGCCGATGGGGGTATAAATAAATCAGTGAGGGATGAGTGAAGAGCTTACCTGTCTGTGTCTAGAGCGACTAAAGGTTTCTCATCTGGACTCTGGTCTAAAGAAGAGTAGCCTTTATTGGGAACCACTAGCCTGGATGGGAAAAAGGTTTTTGAATTAATGTGAAATAAAACAGACTGTGTAGATGTTGTAAACTGTAAACATTTTCTTGTTTGTACCTTGTTCTGGCCATCACGTTATTTTTCTTGGGTTGTTGATTGACAGGGCTTCCAGCATTGCCATTTTTCAGTGATCCTTTCCTAACCAACTCTCTCTGTTTTTCTGTACAGAGAAAAACGCAATTATTAGATATATTTATATTTTATTCATGTCATATGAAACAATGCATAATTGCAAAAACTGCTTTAAACAAAAGCATTTTGCAAGTATGGACAATCCCACAACTCACCTATCTTCATATGGAGAGGAGAAGGTTTATAGTTGAGGGTCGCAGGTTCACTCTCCCTGTTATCTGAGTCTGCCTCTGATGTGGTCGATGATGCTGGATCCTGGTGGAAAAGGGGAAAAAAGAAAGAAAGAAGTGTCAGGGCAGTCTAGTTTTATTGATTAAGTCAATTTTATGTGATGTCTGTTCTACTTGACAAGAACCTTTCTCTGAACATTTTCATCAATGTGGATGAGCAACGCTTTACTTTATTTCTACTGTTTGATTTCTCCCAGCTCATTACAAAACCCCAGGATTGATGTGAAAGGAAACACAATGTTTTTTAGAAGCAAAGGCTGCAATTTGCCCATTTCAAATAAGGGACAGGCCAAAAATTGTGACGAATTGTTTAAAAAAATCAAAAGCCTAAATCTAATAATACTGAAAAAAGGATAAAAAAAAATAGGTGCAGTGCGTTTTTGAATGGTAAGATTTTAATTTTTTTTAAAGAAGTCTCTTCTAGTCACCAAACCTGAATTTGTTTAATCCAAAGTACAGCAAAAACAGTAATATTTAATTGTACCATTTAAAATAACTGTTTTCTGTTTAAATAGATTTTAAAATAAAATGTATTCCTGTGATTTCAAAGCTGGATTTTTAGCATCATTACTCCAGTCTTCAGTGTCACATGCTGACTTGCTGTTCAAGAATTTATTATTATTATTATTATCAATATTTTAAACAGTTGAGTACATTTTTTTGAATTTTGAATAGAAAGATCCAAAGATCAGCATATATCTGAAATAAAAAGGTTTTGTAACATTATACACTATACCATTCAAAAACTTGGAGTGGGGGTGGGATATAGAAATTAATGCTTTTATTTAGCTTTTATTTAAGGATGCTTTAAATTGATCAAAAGTGATGATAAAGATGTTTTAATGTTACAAAATATTTCTATTTTAGATAAATGCTGTTCTTCTGAACTTTCCATTCATCAAAGAACCCTGAAAAATTCCACTAAGCTGTTTTCAACATAATAATAGATGTTTTTGAACAGCAAACCTAAATATTAGAATTATTTCTGAAGGGGCATGTGATACTGAAGACTGGAGTAATGATGCAAAGAATTCTGCTTTGAAATCACAGGAGTACATTACATTTTAAAATATATTCAAATAGAAAACTGTTATTTTAAATAGTAAACATATTTCAAAATTGTACAGCACTTTAGATTAAATAAATGCCGGCTTGGTGAGCTGAAGAGATATCTTTAAAAAAAATTAAAATTAAAATCAGCGGGTCACAGACAAAAAAAAATGGTTTGAAGACCCAGACTGCCTTAAAGATTTGCAATTTTTAATATCCAATATTTCGTAACGCAGTGTATTGTTCACTCATGGATTTAGCGCCCAAAAAGTGTGAACACTGAGCCTCCCAAGGGCCATCAAAACATTTAGAGCTGTCCAATCAGATCCGGCAATCTCTTTCCAGATCAACCAATAGCAAGAGTTTGGGGCGTGGCTATATTAGCAAGCTAGGCCAGGGGTGTTTAGCTAGTGTGAGACCGGTTGAGGTGTTGCTTTTATGTGTAACAATATTCAGAATCACTTTTAGAAAGTGCAAGCCGAAATTCAAAAACTCGCCAAAACACAACGGTAAACATTGGTTGTCCTTTTACAAGGTGGAGGAATTCGACACTAGTTTGGGTTTCAATCAAGACGCTGAACTTCAGACAGTTTCTTCTGGACAGGTAAGCAAACTGCATAATTCACGTTTAAATACGGACTCATTTGCAGCGAGAACAAACATTGTTTGTGCCAACCGTTATTTATTTGTGTGGTGAATACGGAAAGCATAACATTACATTTGAACAGGCATTTAGAAACCAACATTGTAATTTGTTCTAATACTTAAGCATAATTATTAGGCTATGCACTTAATCTAAATATATATTATTTCCCTTCCTGATCTGAAGGACAGTTGTTTACGTCTGTATAATAAACAGTTTGGGTATTGTGTTGGGTCTCCACTTGATGACCAATGTAAAATCTGGATCCTGAAGCAATAACAGATGAGAACCACTGATCTAGAACTAACCCGAGGTACACTGACATCTGCTTTACTGGTCATGGGTTATATAAGGACCATCAGATGTCTCTTCGAACAGAGCTGGTTATTTTCCCGAGAATTATTGATGAATTTGTCATGGGTGGGAGGGGTATGGGCATTATTCAGGTACCTTAGCACGTATTCTGCATGATGAAGCAATCCAAGGCGGTAAAGGCCTCTACCAGATTGATGAAACATCACGCAATATTAACGTTATTTCAAATTAACGTTACGGACAGCGTAACGATGGAAGTACGAAGGATGTAAGAACAAGTTGAGCTGAAGTTATAAAATAAAACGAAGCAGATGTTGTTTTCGATGCAGGGGGACACACAGTCTCAGTGCGCAGCATCATAGTGGCATCCTTACATTAGCTAGCAAAAATACACATTAGATATAGAAGCGACATCGTCGATCTCTCGTACTATGAGATATTTGGCGTTTTTATAAAAGATAACGGTCTGTGATGACATATTATTAGACTAATGAAATACTCCATGTGTCGTTGGTTCATATTGAGCTACAATTCGCTCATCAAAACGATATTAAAATAGCATACTGACGACATTTGTGCTTGTTAAAAAGTCAATCTGGTTTAACTTACAAAAGGCTGCATCTCTGCCTCAGTCGGCACTTGAAATCTGTCAATTTCTTCCATCATCTTGGCGGCGGGGTGTCTGAGCCTTTTTGTGAGCGTTTGTGGTGGATTTCTGCGGATATACCGCAACTAAATGGTTAAAAAAAATGAAATTTCACAACTGTGTCGTCGGATATTTGTCAGCCCCAAGAATGTCCCCGACTCTCCTTCATCCCAGCGATCGCTCGTTAGCCAGCAGTGACCGAGTGGCGACTTAACCACCCACTTCCGGGAGAAACGAGTCTGGAGACGCGAGCAGCACCACGGATTCCGCCCCACTCAACGCCATCGAGCGATGTCTGCTCCACCCAAGACTAGCATCAGACACAGACATCGTGCAGGGTTATCTGTGGGTGTGTGTATAACCTCGAGATGGCAAGATTTTGTGTGGGACGTTTTATTTGCAGTTCATGTCGAACCTGTGATCAAGGATGTCGGATAGGGATTAGAATCTAATGAATGCAAACAAATATGTTGGTCCCTTGTTAACGGGTTTTGATAAACAGAGTCTCCATTTGCATGTTTACAGTGTTGAAATAGGTGGGCCACGATCTATGCACCTGTGCAATAACAAACACAGGGCAAATGACTTCAGGACCCTGGACAGCTTCTGGACAGTAACCTTAATAAAACTGCCTTTGAGGCCTGACTATGAGCTGAAAAACAAGCAATGTTGGAATATAAATAGGCAATGTTAGCTAGTCTAATAGTTGACCTTTTAATTTTGAAAATTTCTGTTGTCCTGCCCTGTTTAAACCCCCTAGGTTTCTCTGGTTAGGACACTACCCCACTTAGACTGGGTTTGTTCTCTATATTTTTTTCTCAGAACAAGGTACATAAAAAATTACATTTTCAGGGACAAAGTCACACCCAAGTTAATTTATTTTTCTCTTTTTCTAATCATTAATTTTATAATCACAGCTCAACATAAACTGGCTATGCATTTAATCAAGCACTGACTATAGTTTAATTAGTCTAAATGTTAACAAACCTACAAAATTAAAGCTGAGCTAAGGTGTTGTCCATATACTGTATTCTTCAGTATTCCCGTCTCTTTTAATTATGCTGAACTGTTAGCATTTTCCCATTGCATTCCTGCCTAAAGTCGTGGAAACGTGTTGGCCAGTAGATGGCGCTAAACAACAAGGCTTTAAAAAAGTCTTACTGAGGATTATTTCCGAAATCTGCCAAAGGTTATGAGCTACAGTTGAAGTTAAAAGTTTACATACACATTGCAGAATCTGCAAAATAAGAGGGATTATACAAAATGCAAGTATTTTTTTATTTAGTACTGACCTGAATAAGATATTTCACATAAAATACTTTTACATATAATCCACAAGAGAAAATAATAGTTGAATTTATAAAAATGACCCTGTTCAAAAGTTCACATACACTTGATTCTTAATACTGTGTTGTTACTTGAATGATCCACATTGTTTTTGTTTTGTTTTTTTGTTTGTTTTTTTGTGAGTTCATATTCCTTATTTGTTCTAAACAGTTAAACTGCCTGCTGTTCTTCAGAAAAGTCCTTCAGGTCCCACAAATTCTTTGGTTTTTCAGCATTTTTGTGTATTTGAACCCCTTTCAACAATGACTGTATGATTTTGAGATCCATCTTTTCACACTGAAAACAGCTGAGGGACTCATTTGAAACTATTACAGAAGGTTCAAACGCTCACTGATGAAAACTTTTTGAATTTGAAGATCAGGGTAAATTTAACTTATTTTGTCTTCTAGAAAACATGTAAGTACCTTCTGTAGCTTTTGAAGCCCAGTACTAAATGAAAAAAATATATATTTAGGCAAAATAAGAAAATGTACACATCCACAATCCCGTCAAAATTTTCCTTTTGAAGCATCAGTGATCATTTGAACCTTCTGTAATAGTTGCATTTCAGTTGTCCTCAGTGTATCCAAAGATGGATCTAAGATTTATACAGTTATTGTAGGAAAGGGTTCAAATACACAAAATGCTGAAAAAAACTAATAATTTGTGGGATCTGAAGGATTTTTCTGAAGAACAGCGGGCAGCTTAACTGTTCAGGACAAACAAGGGACTCATGAACAATTATCACTAAAAAAACAGCTGTGGATCACTCAGGTAACAACACAGTTTTAAGAATCAAGTGTATGTAAACTTTTGATAAATTCAACAATCATTTTCTCTTGTGGACTATATGTTAATGTATTTTATGTGAAATATCTTATTCAGGTCAGTACTAAATAAAAAATATGGTACTAACATCAAGTCATGTGAGATGAAAATTAAATTAAATGTTACATCTTCATGTGGAATAATTAAGGATGTGTGTTTTATTTGCATTCCATAATCTAAAAACAGAGTTAACAAATATTTAATATTTAAGTTAAATATAATAATGAAGGCATTTCTTAGATTGGCATTGCTTAGATTCTAATAAATGTGATAATGGAATTCTCTAATGGTTACTGAGCATACAAAATGACATCATTGATTGCAATTGTTGAGCTAGCTGTAGAAATATTAGAGGTTGGGGAGATTGAGATAAGAACACAATACTGGATAAAGAAAATGAGTAATGGTTGCTATTGTGAAAGGTTCATATTTGGCTTTCATTATCTCTTTGATAACCTCTCCAAGGGGTTAGAAGGTTACCCATACTAACAGTCCATGTGAAACCCCATATGAACAGCTGTGATAAAATCAGCCTGAGTGTTTGCTTCAATCATAGATATGTACTCTTTGCTTGGTCAGTGGACACACAAAGACATCTAATTCAGAGGGGAATATATGTTTGTTCACTGGTCCTCAGCACAACATATAGGTTATACAACCATGACATCCTCACAGATGGGAATGCAGATTATGGTGTATTAGTAATCTGGATTTTATTCCAGTGGCTCGTAATAGGGCTGGGCGATTTGGCCTAAAATCAAAATCTCGATTAATTGAACATTTTAACTCGATTACGATTAATGAACGATTATTTTATTTATTAATAAAATTATATTTAATTATATTTATATAATATTTATTTTTTTGCCCTCATAGTTCACTGACAAGTAGGGATGCACCGAAATTAAAATTCTTGGCCGAAACCGAAAACCGAAAAAGAGGAAACCAAGGCCGAAAACCGAAACACCGAAAGAATTATGCCAATTATTAGTACCATTCCATTTATGGCTATGACTGTGTACTAATCTTACTAGACTCAAGGCATTGCAATTGCATACAATAATATTAAAGTTTCAAAGAATAAATCAATTATATTAATTTAAACAATTATTATCAATCAAGTATTTTATTACTTGACATATACATATATTTTACTGCCTTTGTTTAAATTGTTTAAATTTTTATAACATTATCTTCTGGATCCATCACATCATAGACTGTAAAAAAATTCACATTTACAAGACTACGCGTTTCTCTTCCAGCAGGAGGCGCTGTCAGACTGGTATACAAAGCAGCGCAACAAATGACTTTGAGTGCAGCGCTCAGATTTATTCAATGGATAGCCTTTTGAAGTTTCATCATTTCTTGTCTTTCAGTCCCCACATTTAAGACCACCTGAAATCATAATTATGACTTTTATAACCCCTAATAACACTGCAGTTTTCAATTAAAATTAAGAGCTTTATTTCAAGAACCGATTTTCTGAAACAAACCTTGCACAATATACGTTTCTTTTTATACGTTTCCCACCATATTCAGGGCACAAGGAAAATATTAGGGGACTAAATTAATATCAGCATATGAAGTATAATCGTCTCTCATTGTCTCTGAGAGAATGCACGTCAGATGCTGAAAATCCGTTTTCACTTTCATTTTAACATTGCGCAGTTTTCACGTTGCTTGTGTGATATCCATTGGCTCACCTCCATGGTTTAAAACATAAATATTAATAAAAATACAGTATGAAAAGACATATCTTTAAAATATTGTGACGTAACACCAACGTAAAGCTAATGTTTTTCACTCACTGAAAGCTACATCTGTCTCGATCTCTGCTCTTATCACTGCACGCACGACTGCAGACACAACCCCTCTGGAAATTTCGGCAAAACAAGTTTTGCAAATCGCTATCCGTGGGTCTTTCCATACGTCCACACCGCAGACGTGTTGCTTCAGACAAGCACATGCAGGCTGCGGTTTCTGTTTGTGTCAACATACTGTTTCGGCCGTATTGTTTCGGTGATAAAAGTCTTTCGGCCGAAAACCGAAAATGCACTTTCAAAGTAGAAAATAAGCACTGTCTTCTAAACAAAATTACTCTTGTATATCCTGTAAATTTTTTAAGCTCTCCATGGACATGTCGGCGGAATAACGTAATGTAACGGAGCGGGGTCACGTGACTCCACACGCGGTACTGTTTTTAAAGGGAAAGTAATCGAAATAATCGACCTGGAAACATTTGATCGATTATAGGTTCTGAATGTCGATTTCGATTATTTTTCGATTAATCGCCCAGCCCTAGCTCGTAATGTTGTTATGTAATTCTTTACTTTGTTTTCTGAGCTCTACCTCAGGGCAAAACAGCTACTATGTATCATTACTACATTTTTTCCCTCAAGCAAATCACAAGAATAAGCAGATTCTGTAACAACAAAAATAAGGACAAATTGCAGGTACAATGCCTTGCAAAAGTATTCACACCCCTTCATTTTTGTCACATTTTGTTTTGTTGCAGCATTATGTTAAACTGCTTTAAATTAGTTTTTCCCCACATCAATTTACACTCCATACACCATAATAATGGCAAAGCAAAAACCAGATTAGCAAATTTTACAAATTTATTAAAAATAAAACACTGAAATAAGTATTCATACCCTTAACTCAGTACATAGTTGAAGCACCTTTATAGCCTCAAGTCTTTTTGGGTACGATGTGACAAGCTTTGCACATCTGCATTTGGCAATTATCTGTCATTCTTTGCCTCACCTTTTCACCTCTCAAGCTCTGTCAGCTTGGATGGGGGCTGGCAGACATTTTCTAGAGTCCTAGTTGTTCCAATCGTCTTCCATTATGGATAATGCTTCTGTGAACCTTCAATGCAGCAGATTTTTTTCTGAACTCTTCCCTAGATCATTGCCTTAACGCAAGTCTGTCACTGAGCTCTACAGGCAGTTATCTTGACCTCAGGACTTGGTTTTTGCTCTGATATGCATTTTCAGCTGTTAGACCTTTTCTGAGAGGTGTGTGCCTTTCTAAATCATACTCATTCAAATGAATTTGCCACAGTTTAACGGCACTCGAAGTGTAGTAACATCTAGAAGCAATATGAATGCTCCTGAGCTAAATTTGTCCCAGAAAAGGGTATGAATACTTATGCAACGGGATCTTTTCAGTTTTTTATTTTTAATAAATTTGCACAAATGTTAAAAACCTATTTTTTGCTTTGCCATTATGGTGTATGGAGTGTAGATTGATGTGGGGAAAAAGTAATTTAAAGTAGTTTAACATAAGGCAGCAACATAACAAAATGTGAAAAAAATGAAGGGGTATGAATAATTTTGCAAGGCACTGTAGAAAACAACTAAATTTCATGGTGAAATCTTAACAAAAATACATTGAGAATGTTTGTTAAACAACTTCATCACAAAGGTGCACTTTTGAGAGTATTGCTTTACCGAAAAAACATACAAGTTTTGCAATTTTTTATTATTTATATATTATTATAGTAAAACAACTTGGTGTGCTGTGCTTTAGGGATGCACCGATACGAATCGACCGATAATGCTTGCGCGTTTTGTCAGTAAAGCCGGTTCTGTAATCAGCGGTAAATGCCATCAGGTGCGTGATCACGCACCTGATGGCATTTACCGCTGATTACAGAACCGGCTTTACTGACAAAACGCGCAAGTGATCGGCTGATATGGATCGGTGCATCCCTACTGTGCTTTATTACAAGTAAGTAACCTTTCACATGGCTAAGCTCTCAGGCCCTCCTGAAGTGTCTCATAATCCGAGACTGAGATGTAATGCTGCAAAGTCTAAGCGGATAGAAAACCTTTCCTAACACCTGCATGCCAAAACCTGTTTGTACAGTTCAGTATTTTCACCCTACTGACCTATAGACAATAGCGTGACCACAATGTCAGTGCTTACGATTAATGCCCCGTAGGGTTTCTGGCAACATACAGTAAACTAGCTTAAATTACACTTTGATATTAGTACTTTCCCTTTTCTTTACCCTCTCTGTCTCCTACTTTTGCTGTTCTATTTCTTCACACATTACAAAACATTTTTCGCACAAATATTTACTTGTTTGCTTGATCATTTATGTATTTTTGATGAGAGATATAACTTGAACTGGAGATCAGCAGTACACATGGCCTTTTGCAGGAAAAAAATAACTTTTTGTTAAAGGATTAGTTCACTTCCAGAGCTAAAAATGACAGATAATTTGCTCACCCCCTTGTCATCCAAGATGCTCATGTCTTTCTTTCTTCAGTCAAAAGGAATTGATGTTTTTTGAAGAAACCATTCCAAGATTTTTCAGCATATAGTGGACTTCAGTGGTGCCTACGAGTTTGAACTTCCAAAATGCAGTTTAAATGCAGCTTCAAATGGCTCTAAACAATCCCAGCAGAGGAAGAGGGGTCTTATCTAGTGATCTAGATCTGTCGTTTTTATAAAGAAATGTATTTTTGTATGTTTTACCCAAAAATGCTTGTCTTGTCTAGCTCTGTGTTGCGCATGCGTACTGTGTGCACTCCCGTTCAAGACAGTTAGGGTATGTCGAAAAACTCCCATCTCATTTTCTCCTCCAACTTCAAAATCATCCTACATCGGTGCAGAAGTACTGACCCAGTGTTTACCAACATTCAAAGAAGGTCAAATACCCTTTACTAAAAAAGTAAAACATGTAGGACGATTTTGAAGAAGAGGACAAAATAAGATAGGAGTTTTTCAACACACCCTAACTGTCTTGATGCGCATCGTAGAGCTAGACAAGCATTTGAGGTTAAAAAGTGTATAAATATAAATTTATTTATGAGCCCTTTTAAGCTGCATTTAAACTGCATTTTGGAAGTTCATACTCGCAGGCACCATAGAAGTCCACTACATGGAGAAAAATCCTGGAATGTTTCCCTCAAAAACATAATTTCTTCACAACTGAAGAAAGAAAGACAATATCTTGGATGACATGGGGGTGAATAAATTATCTGTAAATTTTTGTTCTGGAAGTGAACTAATCCTTTAAGGTTGGGCAAGAGAACAGTGAACCGATCCAAGACCAGCAATAAGTGACTAGATGTCCAATGAAGAGCAATAAATAGACTAACAGATGGACTGTGTCCAAGCACAGTAAAATGGATAAGAGGCTTTGTTGTCTTGACGTAATGATCCTCCAGTTACAAATCACCAACGAACACACAAGTGCAAGACTAGCGCAAGATACACACTCGAACACACAAAACCTCTATGTAAAGAAAAGTTGGTGCTAAATGAACTTAGTTTTTAATGTATTTCATGCATCATTCATTTTGTTTGGTAATAATTCAAAACGCAAACATGCACACAAAAATAAATTATGAGTTACCATTTTTTTCCATTCCTATTTTATATTAACATACAATGTTAAAATAGTGAGATGCATTGCATTCATCTACGTTAATAAAAACTTTTGAATCTAGCACCAAATGACAATTGCATGATTAATCACAGATTTGCCATAGAGTCAGTCTAAAAGAATTCTAACATTTTAAAATGCAAAAGATGCAACAAGATGCAAAAGATGCAAGTAAAACCACATTTTAGATGTTTGATGGGCAACTTTTAATGCTGAACAAACATACTGTCCTCACAGGCTACTAAATGAGTTTTTACCAGATATTTCTGTGATCCTCTTAGTGTGATTTTCCTAAAATTCATGTAAGAACTTGTTACCTGTTAATTTCACATTTACAAAGGGTCATCAAGAGCGACTATTAAAATATTCCTCCAGTTAACCTCTGTTTTTCAATTTCAAGCTGCAGCTAATAAGTATTTTTGTTCAGTTCTCTGCAGATCTTGAGTCTTTACCAGCACTGGGGCCCTCTCCGGACAGGAGGGAATTTTGCAGGCCTTGTAGAGTATGACAAAGAGAATGAGAATAAGAACACCTACTATCGAGTTACACACAATAGCCACTATGGCAGCTGTGGACAGTCCAGTTCTTAGTTCTGTCTCCATGGTGAGTTGACCTCAAAAATTTGATGTTCAAGTATAGGGAAGACGCATGAAATCACAGTTCATCACAAAAGGTTACCGTGCTTCAATTTCTGCTGCCATTTTTCATGATTCTTGAAAGAGCCAGCAACACCATCTGGTCCTACAGTGAGTAAGAGTGATCTACTGATCAAAGGTTTGCATCGCTACAAAAGCTGACTGTCTTGTTTGCGTAGCCAGATCCAAAAGGAAATGTCCTTAGCTCTGAATGACTCCTGAAAAACAGACAACAATATGTTATAAATATAACAATGTTTATTAAGATTAACACGGCTTAGAACATACATACAGTGGGACTCAAAGGTCATGAGACCACTAGTGAAAAT
The DNA here is from genome assembly GCF_049309525.1 of Garra rufa. Taxonomy (NCBI): domain Eukaryota; kingdom Metazoa; phylum Chordata; class Actinopteri; order Cypriniformes; family Cyprinidae; genus Garra; species Garra rufa. Next base: position 38,087,362 of record NC_133365.1, on the reverse strand, counting down.
GTTTTGTGTTCTTTTCTTAACAAATACAACATTTTTATTACAAATTATATTGCCAGCATTGCAGTTTAAGTGAAAAGTTAGTTTTACAGTGTCATAGTAGTTTCCTTCTGTTGCTTTAATGATAACAACGTGACAAAACATTGATTTTGCAGTGCTGCCAAATAACATTTTTAAATAAAAATGTGATGAATGATGTGCAGCACACAAATCCCCTCAAACCCATTCCCTCTCACTGACACATTCTGGGAAAACATATGAGTTTGGCACCCAGAATGGTTTACCAATTTTGAGAGTTTGTCCTCTACCTTAAGTCTGTTTCTACAGCAAGACTGTTTATCAAGTTTAATCTGTTTCTAACCTCATCTCCACTTGTTTTCTCTACCATAAGGTCAGTTCTTTTTCCAGAGCTCAAGCTACTGTTGGAGGGTCAATCCAGAGCAATTTCACTCTCATCATCCTCACGTTAAGAGCCCCGGCAGACAGCAGTTAATACCAAGCTTGAAGTGAGACAACACATGGGTAAGACTGATGAGCATCTCTCTCTCTCTCTCTCTCTCTCTCTCTCTCTCTCTCTCTCTCTCTCTCTCTCTCTCTCTCTCTCTCTCTCTCTCTCTCTCTCTCTCTCTCTCTCTCTCTCACTGCCACAGTAGGGAGCTGAGGCTCCAAGTTATGAGAAAAACAAATGAGCCGAAGACTAAAGATTGCACTGAAAATTTGAAAACAAATTATGCTTCTTGTACACTTTTTGTATTTTTTTTTTTATTTCTTTGGAGAGCATCTGCTCAACATTAGACCACAAGTAAAGGACGATGTTACTCTACTAGGCTAAATGGAAAAATTAATCCAGTCTTATTGCACTTTAAATAGAGTGAACTCCATGTTCCTCACACAGTCTGTGAGTGTTTGGAGTAAGGAGGGCACTTAGGGTGCAATATCATTTTACCTGCAATATGCTTTGAGTGCCTCTTCAGATACAAACACCCTCCCTGCATCTGTCCTCTTATCACAGCTCCATGTGCTGTTGAATAATGCAGACCTAATACTAAATCAGTGCTTCCATAGAACTCTTTGCAACTCCAGAGGACATAATATAACATCTCTGCTCTCATCTTGGAAAAAACGGTCCCACTGGTGTTGTATATATGTCTGAAAGTAAACTGCACGATGACTTACACATATATGGCCATTCTGCCTGAATTGATCCAAATCCAAGTTGGAAATGTTTTGGTAAAAAATGTGTCTTTTTTCAAAATATTTGGTTGTATGCTAATTTTATAATATTCAAGGTACACATTTCTAGTCACTGTGCCGTAAATTCCCATACTGTATTTTCAGAAAGTTTTGAAATATTTGTCCTCTCCTCAAATATATTACACAGTAATATATAATTTAATTTGAAGGCTTACATCTACATTGTAAATATATTTTGCTATTTTTTTTTAGAGGTAAATCAATAACAATTACATTTTAACAATATTTCAAGTGTAATTTGTGAGATTTTATTTCAGATTTTGAATCCATTTTTTCTGTCAAAAAAGGCAAAACGTTGATCATACTGATTTTCAAAGTTAAGGATTCATTATTTTTTTAAAAAAACTATCATAACATCTTAGTTAATAATACAAAATACTTTATTTTTGACAAAACATCCCATGTTTCAGTAGTGACTGCACATTTTCAGTAGTGACAGCAGTCAAGCCAAGCTAGTCACAATCAGTGACTTTCTAATCAATAATGAGCTCAGTGGAAATTGATGAGCCACAGTTCAACATGAATATTAGGGATCCGAATTCATACCCTCAATGGATCCATAGAATATGTTTACAAACATTACTGGTGCATAATTGTATTTGTTTATTATTTATACTTGTTTCTTATAGAGAAACAAATAAAGAATAACAAAGTAAAATTCAAATTTTCTCTGCAACCATGAATGGAAAAAGCATTTTGGAGAATGGATTGAAGCTAAGTTTTATTGATTATTTTATTGATGACAAGGCTAAAAGTTAACATAAACAGCTAAAATAAAACCACCCACAAATACGAGTGTTTTGTCAGTTTGCTTTGAAATGCAAACAAAGAAAGTTGCTTCAGAACATTTTATTTTGACAACCTTATTGTGGGCAGCATTTAAAAATGCCTGTCCTTTTATTCCAGTTGAAACAACACGTAGCCAAGATATCTTTGAGCCTCTGATCTACAGCTATTTGGAGGGAAAAGATAAAGTTGTTGCCAAGTGTTCACAGCATTACTGTAATCATGAGGAACCAAAATAGCTGTTTAGTGACAAGAAGTTGTAAGAAAGCAGTATGAGACACCTTATGATAATTCTAATATACATCTATTAGGTCTACTCAAATCATTACATTAAGGTAAACAGTTTCCATTATTATTGTTTTTCTTCTCAGAAGTAGATATGTTTCTAAACAACTAGCTGAAGTAGTCTACTAGTACTAGTTTGACTGAAACAAACAGCCCAACCCCCCTAAATGAAAAATGAGGGGAACAATGAAACACTTGTCTGTCCCACACTACTGTGTGGCAGCTGACTGCTGCTGAATACTAAACACAGCAGTTAAGACTACAGTCAAATGATTGAGAAAATGGTTATCCAAGTCTTTACATCATACTTAAGCAATAATCAATAATCAAACGATGAACTTGCCTGTTTATAAGGTGTGGAGACGGTGCTCCCTTCATTCAAAACAATACAATGCGAGCCGCCTGCAGTTTCTCATCTCATCCCAACCGTAAACTCTGCTGTTATGGCGATGCTGCATTTGCAAAGTAAACTCGCCCGCATCTTTTACATATTGTCAAGCACTTCTGATGCCGAGTCATTATATGAAATAATGTAAATGAGTTGAGGGCGGATGTCCAGTCGGATCAAAAAGTTTTCGCTTAACAGAGACGTAGATACAGACGGGTCCGTGTCTGCCCGCGTTCAGCATCCAATGAATCAGGTTGATCTGAAGCGTTAGCTACTGAGAGATCTCACCAGTGTTATTTACTTACGTAATATTTTTCGGAACCCAGGGCTCAGTCTCTCTGCCTGTAGGCGTGGTTGTCATTGTGTTGTCCTGAGAACGAAAACAAACGTTAAACTCTGTAAACCAATAGCAACGCGAGCGTCCCAGGCGAACTGTCTGGAGGGCAGGCTGTGCCACAGTATGTCTGGGAGACAACTGCCTTGTGTTTAAAGATAATTTATTTTTGTCAGCTTTGTGTTTATTTAAAGATGTTATCAACTATTCAGTTTTGGGTGAGGCTAAACCAATCTATTCAAATCCCCATACACAGACTATTACCTTTCCTTACAGCTACTGTACTACATAGCTACTAGGTTGTTGGTTTAAATAATTATGGTTAATGGAAAAAGTAAAAATGTATTGATACATTCTTTGACATATATAGTGCAAACTGTATTTTCTTCAACTATGTAGAGAGTTTGTACTTACTTGCACGGCTATATTGGAGATACATGGATGTAAACAACAGCATGGATTGCAGTTTACTGAAAAAGTTCTGCTAATTTGTGCTGTCTAAACCATTGGAAAACGTGTGGAAGCTGCTAAATCATATAGAGAATAACACAATATTTTGACAAACTGAAGTGAATAGGTGGTAAAGATGCATACAAGCAGTATGAATTAGGATATTAGCGTAATATTTCACCTACCTGACCCAGAAATGATAAGAACAAACACAAATGTTTTTAAGATTCTTGGCCTGGAAATCCTGGTTCAGTTTGGCCAACCACAAACACCTTATGTCCTCAGATAGTCTTTTGCACTCTTCTCCTTGATTTGTTATAACTTTTGGCAGTCAGTAGTAATTCCAAATCTTTTTTTCTGGTCTGACCGATTAGTACAGCCCAAAACATGACAATAATTGACCATTTTCAGCAGCAATAATCAGCAAAACTTGCAAGCTCTGTTCGGTTCAGTGGTATTGTTTACATTCTGTGCCGCCAGTATGACTGATTGATGATGCATTGTGAAAACACTTTATAGTGCACGTAGAATAAACTGAAAATTATTCTGCTAAAATTATTGAAAAAGTATTTAAAATACTTTATTTTATCATTTTAAGACATTCAATGGCCCCCTTGAAAGTTTATTGAGGTCTCGTAGTGGGTCCTGGACCCCCAGTTTAGAACCATTTGCTATACGTAATTTAAAGCTGAGAAATCAGACACTAAAAGATCCATATTGTGGAGAACTAATCTGAATTTTTGGGGAAAGTATATCTACAGTGGTTACAGCCCTGTGTATGTAATATCGTTGAAGGTTTTATATACATACATTTTATTTAGTATGCCTTGAACAAGAACCATAAATGTGTCTATGTGCTCCTTTGAAGATATAACACAGTATTAAACTCATTTGTGCTGAAGAATGCAGTTTAGAGCAGCTATTAAATGTTTCCTTTATGGTTTACCACTAACAAGTCAAGAACCATCAGGAGTCTCCATGGAGCCATTAGGAGTACGGAAAACAGCAGAGAGAGAGATATGCTTTACCCTCGGAATGTCAGACTCTTTGATATATATTCCTATCTCTAATTTAAATTTGTATGCCTTGTAAAAAAAAAAAAAAAAAGGAATGAGAAATAATTGTAAAGATTTTACAAAACAGCCAACAGGCAATCTTTGTTCCCCTAACTCTTTCTACCAAAAACATTCATGCACATATAAATACTTCCCACAAGTATCATGTGGAGCAATACCATGTAGTATACAGAAGCAATCATGCAAAGATTTTCAAACCACATTAATGAGTAGCTTTTTCCCTCAACATCCGTGGTTCTAAATTTTACAGAACAATCAACAGTCGCTTTAAAGTTTGTTTGAGAATTTGTCAATGATAAATACACATCTTAACTTAAAACCACAGATCCCTGATCATCCATGTGCTGTTTTCACATGATATTGCTGCATGTCAGCAGGTCATGATTATCTTCCCTTCCTCCTACACTTGAGTAGGAAGCGATCATAGATAGCCTCTTCTCCTTTGGCCAAATGATCTATTGTTCTCAGAGGTACTCTTTAAAATACAGTATCTGACATTCAGATCAGCTGCATTCATCATGTTTGACATGGATGCAACATAGAAACTCTTTAGCTTAATCAGGAGATGCTTTCTTTGCAGTTAACTGAAGTTAAGATGAATATGCTGGCAAACATTCAGCACTTTGAATTGCATCAGTGTGGGAGATGGACAAAAATGATGGAAGAATTTGATCCCTTGTTGAACCAGTATGCATTTATTAACTTTTTTCTTGGTGGTTTGGTTTTCTGGTATTAAAATTAGCTTGGCATCCTTGGCTCATCTTAATTGTTCAGCATGACCTTAAATAAGCAGAGATAGAAAGGGATGAAAAACCTTTTCTTCATATGTAATTAATTATTCATGTGTATAATTCATCACATGTAAGTCTCTTTAATATTCTTTAGGTAAAAAAAGCTCAGTGATTTGTGGCCTGAGACAGAACTTAAATAACTGTATTAGTATCTAATCATGGTGTACCTGGTCGATCCAGTCGTTGAAAGCGGACACACGGGTGAAAACAGTAGGTTTCTTTTCAGTGTTACAGCCCAAACCAGAAACAAAGCTGGCAATACCGTGCACCTCCCAGATGCCGGCAGAGTTCTTGCAGTTCAGGGGACCGCCAGAGTCACCCTGTAGGATGTTGAACAAAAAAATACCAAGATGTAGTGCACACACACCTAAGCGTTGAGTATTTTTTATCCTACAATAATTTGTTTCAGCATTTCAGTTTGACTGGCATAGTGTGTGGAGTTCCTATAAAGTGTTTTCACGGTGCATCATAAATCGGTCATATTGGCGGCACAGAACCTAAACAGTGCCACTGAAATTATTGCAATTTGCAAATTTTGCTCATTCTTGCTGCTAAAAATGGTCAATTATTGTCATGTTTTGGACTGTAGTAATCGGTCAGACCGGAAAAAAAAAACATTGGAGTATTATAGACTGCCAAAAGTTATAACAAATCAAGGAGAAGGAGAGTGCTAAAGGCTGTCTGAGGACAGAAGGCATTTGTGGTTGGCCAAACTGAACCGGGATTTCCAGGGCAAGAATCTTGACAACATTTAAGTCTGTTCTTTTCATTTCCAGTCAAGTAGGTAAAATAATTAAGCTAATATCTTAATTAATGCTGCTCATATGTGTCTTTACCACAAATTAACTTTAGTTTGTCAAACTATTGCGCTCTTTCCTGCTTACTAAGTCATTCTCTATTTGTTTTAGCAGTTTCCAAACGTTGTTTCTGTGGTTTAGACAGCATAAATTAGCAGAACAACGTATTCAGCAGAACATTAACCGTGCAATCAATGCTGTTGTTTACATATGAGTATCTCCAATATGGCCACGTATCCAGGTAACTGACCAAACTGTGACTAGTCTATTTGTAGTGCCTCTTTTGCAGTTTACATGATTAGGCCAATAGGTGGTGACAAGTGATTACATTTTATACGAGTAAATCATAAGTTCTGGCAATTTACCGATATGAGAATTTGTAGAATTACATTACCAGTTATGTGCTCTGTGTGAATGCAGAACAAGACTACCAGTAAGAGCAAGTACGAGTTCAGAACGCACTAACCTTAAGATGTCTATTCTAGGCCAATCGCAACATTCTGACGCAGATATTGTATTTACTGCAGAACTTACGGAAGTCAAAGGAATGTCTAAAGTCTTTTAATACATTGTCTCTGGGCCAAAAGCTGCTGCATGAATGTGAACATTTCACACAAAAATGAAAACAAAAACACTGATCATGTATACCCTTCCATGTTTACAAACACAACACCAGGAGGCGCAGCCGTTTAGAGATCATTTCTGGTTAATGATATCACAGAATTTACCGGCATTTTGAAACTGATGTGTGAATGGTGCTTTACCGGTAAAAAGATGGAACATCGCTGCCGGTGTGAACAGTGCGTTTTTGTATTTACTGGTACTGTCATTCCAGTAATTTAATGGCAATTTACTGGTATTACTGTGTGAAAGGGGCTATTGTCTCACTCATTCAACCTATTCATTCAAATCACAGATTCATTCAGGAACAAAACAACACGCAGTTGCTCTTGTGTCTTTGTTTAGAATGATATTCGTTGGCAGAGCCAAAATAGAAAGGTTAACTAACTAAAGTTAATAGGTGGTAAAGATACGTACAAACAGTATTAAGTAAAATTTTAGCCTAATATTTCACCTACTTGACCAGAAATTATAAGAACAAACATGAATGTTGTCAAAATTCATACTCTGGAAATCCTGGTTGAGTTTGTTAATAGTACTCCAAATGTCAGTCCAAAACATGACAATAATTAACCATTTTCAGCAGCAATTATCAGCAAAATATGCGAGTTTCATTCAATTCAGTGGCACTGTTTATGTTCAGGCTGATTGATGACGTGTCATGAAAACACTGTACATTAACTGTTCGTTTATTGTACTGGCACTGCTGTATGAAATCAAAATGACACTCACAGTCATTTAAAAATTTGGAACAGAAACACTCTTGATAATGCTTGAGTTAAAGTTACTCTGTAAACATCAGCTAATAAGATGCTTAACAAATCATGCAGCACAAGATGATATAAATGAACACAGACAGAATAACTTTACTCACGTTGCAGCCAGCAACAATGCCGTCTCCACCAGCACAGACCATGCTTTCCTTAACGGTGGAACCCCACCAGTCAAATCTGGAGCAGGTGGCGTGATCCACAGCGGGCATCAGTGCTTGCTGCAGTTTGTCAGGAAGAGCACCTCCAGCTGGAACACAACCACAGTATGTAAATTTATAGAAACTTCTGTACAGATTACCTCAGAAAAATCATTTTAGTATTTTATACCCTAAAAATATTTCAGCTAATTGTTACACGCATGTATGTTGGGTCTTGTGTGCACAAGCACTCACTGGCGAGTCTTCCCCAGCCTGTAATATAGCAAGGGTAGTTGTTCTCGAGGATGGAGCCAGCAGGAGGAATGCAGCCCAGCTGAACACTATCACTTGCTGTCACAGGCACAGACAACTTGATCAGGGCGACGTCGTTTCTGAATGAGCACAAGAATCACAAGTGAGAGACCATTGTGTTGAGAGGAAACAGGGTGATCGACCTGGACATGAAGTGATAATAACCAACTGGTTGTAGTATACATTAATATATTAACACAATTTATGTAAAGCTCTGCAAAGTATAATACTTACCCATTAGACACAAACATGTCATTCCATTTCTCATGCACAAAGATCGTCTGTGCGCTGATGGTCTGTGAGCCAGCCTCAGATACTGACAGGTCATGCTTACCGACTTGCACCCTGTAGTTGCGGCCAGAACTACAAGACAGAAAATGAATTATGGTTAAAGATTAAAATCCAAAAGACATCTACTGATGTCCTCAAGTTCATAGCACAAAAAGAGTTAATGTTTTTAGTGCTGTTTAATGGGATTCTGTACCAACCAAAGATTGATAGATGAGTTGAACAATGGATTGGACAGATATACCTGATGCAGTGAGCAGCAGTCATCACCCAGTTTTCAGCAATGATAGATCCTCCACAAGTGTGATACCATGAGCCACTGCTCTGATATTGCAGAGAGACCTAATCATGGAACACACAAAAAAAAGATAAAACATACAAATACCTGCTCAAACAGTAGAGCATTGTGCTAGCCACACTAAGATCATGGATTTGATTCCCATGGAATGCATGCACTGATGAATACAGTGCACTAAAGACAGACAAAATGGTGTTACAGACCTGCCAGGGCCAGCTGTGAGGCTTGGCTTCCACTCCATTGACCACACGAGAGCTGATTGGCTCAATGGGTGGTTTTCCACACCCAAAAGCTGCAGTGGAAATTCAGAATAAAACCTTTATATAATTTGTACATATAATAGAGGAATATTTGTATCCATTATGTTGCAGGCTACTAAGTCTAAGTCTCCTAAGCTCTTCTGTTCAGGTATGCAGACTTCTTACCGCTAGCGATGAGCACTGATGCTAGGATGAGAGTGAACATGTTGACTCGGGTCATCTGCTGAATACGTTACACCGCTTTTAAACCTTCTCTATTCGTGATGTCACATTGGCCACACAAAATTATGAAGTACATGCTGCATGAAGCTATCTACCTGCTTTGCCTGGAAAAAAAATATCAGTTTCTTAACAGCTGCTTTCCTTGAATCCATTCACACGGCCTTCATGCACAAACCTCTGTCTTGACTACGTTCTACTAATTTATAGCTTGCAGTCCTTAACAATTTAGCTTTTAGCACAATTTAGCTTGGATATACACTACTGTTTAAAATGTGGGGTCTGTAAAGTAAAAACAGTAATATTATGAAATAATATTACTATTTAAAATTTATTACAGTTTTCTCTTTTAATGTATTTTAAAATGTTATTTATTCCTGTGGTGGAATCACTCCAGTTTCAGTGCCACATGATCCTTCAGAAATCAATTATATATATTATTATATATAATATATTGAATGAATGATGATGCATTTGTATATGTTTGCATTTGTTTTTTCAGGATTCTTTTATAAATAGAAAGTTCAAAGAGCAGCATTTATATAAGTAAATGTATATGTAAATGTTTATACAGTCACTTTTGATCAATCAAATGTGTCCTTGCTGAATAAAAGTATTAATGTCTTTAAAAATATCTTAACTGTAAATGAATCATTTTTTAATCTATAACATATGTTGTTAGTGAATATCTTCTCTCTTAGTTGCTATGAACAATGTTACATCCTGTGGTCAAGTTTGAATGAAGTCAGCAGATGGTAAGTTCTCAGGGAAATGAGTTGAACTTCAGGATTGATGTCTCCATTTACTTCTGCTTTGTTTTTTTGGGTCAGAAAATTCCACAAAAGGATATTGCACTATTGAACCCTCTGAGCACGCCTTAGACTTTATATGCTGTGTATTTAATGACATGAAAGTAATATAGTTTGATGGTTTGTCATTCATTGTCAGACTGAAAGTCAACATAGCATAAAAACACATTTTGTCCCAAGCTTGTGTTGAATCACGACAACTCTCTATTGAATCATAGAATTTATTTAAATAAGCATATGTTTTCCCTTTACAGCTAAACATTTATTGTGAACAAACACACCTGAATGTACACAACTACAGTTTATCTGTTACAGCAGTTACAGCAGTTTGGCCATGTAGTTTGTGCTTTGACATGAGGATTAAAATAGTGGACACAAGTGTGCTTATAGTGTTTACCTATAAACATCAAACTCAGGATTCAACCTCACAGAACCTATTGCATTAGATGCCCTCTTCTTCAAAGAATAATGTTGTAAATGTTCACCCTAAAAGCTCTGCGGAAAACACATTATCCTGCATGGAAATGCTTTAATCTCATCTAGATAACAGGGTATCCTGAAGTCTGTCAAAGAGGATAAGATTGTCCTGCTGTTGTTGCGTCACCCTGCTGCTGATCAGGTTAAGGCTTTTGCTATCTCATGTAAAATCTCGTAAAATGACTAAAAAGTAAATCTGTAACTTATTGTTTTGTTTTCGTGATGTTGTCATTCCGTCTGTTTTCCTTAAATATCAGAATGTTCACATTCAGAATATTAACATTTTTTAACTTCGAAGCATTAAATGTATACAGTGTCTTGCGAATGTATTCATACTGCATTTTTTCACATTTTGTTATGTTGCTGCCATATGTTAAACTGCTTTAAATTACTTTTTTCGACATCAATCTATACCATACAACATAATGGCAAAACAAAAAAACTGTTTTTTTAACATCTTTGCAAATTTATTACAAATAAAATACCTAAATGATTCCATTGCATAAGTATTCAAACCCATATCTGGGACAGTTGAAGTTTAGCTCAGGAGCATTCATATTGCTTGTAGATGTTACTCCACTTTGAGTAAAGTTAACCTGTGGCAAATTTAATTAAATGGGTATGATTTTGAAAGGCACACACATCTTAATAAAAATTCTAACAGCTGAAAATGCATATCAAGGCAAAAAACAAGCCCTGAGGTCAAAAGAACTGTCTGTAGTGCACAAAGACAGGACTGGGGAAGAGTTCCAAAAAATTCTGCTGCATTGAAGTTTCACAGAAGCATGTAGTCTCTGTTACCCTTAATGGAGGAAGTTTGAAACAACCTGTATTCTTCCTAGAGCTTTTAGAAAATTTTACAAGGACTAACTTAATATTCTACAAATGTACGACTATAAAAGATGCTCTTTAGAGGGAAGAAACGACTTAAAGACTGTCATTACAGTCACTTTTAACAGTGATATTCATAAAACAAAATAAAATCATCTCAACTTACTTTATTAAGTGGCATGAAATGCTTGGTTTTATAGATTAACATTCTCTCTAACTAATAATGAAGCAGTTACGCATTTAATGTGTTGACTCTGTATTGCTCTGGCTGCGTACAAGGTCCATTTTGCTTAAGATTTAGCCCATCCCACTATGTCATGTGTTTATGGGACGGCCTTATATTGTTAGTGTCTTATTGTCTGTCTGTTCTACCTTTTTTTGTGGGTTTTTTTTTTAGACATGTTATTAAAATCAAGAATCTTAAGAGCCAAAATCATGTCTAAACCTGTACAGGATTTCATGTATAAAGTACCAGGTAAGCATTTCTGCGCTCTATTACTATAGCCTTATCTCAGTGTTATGTAGTCACTTTTTAGGCGTTTATGTTTTGCCACATTGATGAGCATAGTATTTTGTCAAGCCATAACTTCTGTTGTTGCAAATTACACTAAGCTACACAAATTTAAACTGATAGCTTAAAGTTCATGCCATGTATTGTCTGATCTACTGTATGATTAGATATCAATAAAAATCTACAATCAGTTTTTAGAGATACTTTTAAAGATGCATTTGTCAGATGCATAGGCTAAGCTAGTTTAGGTTCTTCTTGTTCCTGCTGCCATTTGGTGTAAAAGAACTAGTGCTTTAATTAATTGTGCTAAACCAGCATTCATACAAGAATACTTTTGTAAGGCATGGCTCTAAAACAGAACAATTTTTTAAGTATATAAAAAGCTGTACTTAAAAAGCTAGTGAGGTTGTAAATTAGGTGTTACATCAGGTGTTGGGTTAGGAAATATTTAAGTTGTGCCACACTTGAAGTTAATGCTATTTCTTTACATTCATATATATTAATGCACTTGAAGTAAGATTCCAGTTCCAGTTAACTCTGATCCTCCAGAGCTCTCTACAGTCTGATCATCCATCACATTGTCTATGTTACACCTCTCATGATTTGTTATGGTGTGATTTCTTCTCAGCTAACAAAAAACGGCCATCTGCCAGTGGTCTGGAGTTCATTGGTCCTCTTGTGAGCTCTGTGGAGGAGACCCCAGACCCCATCAGTACAGTTATTAAAGGTGAAATTCCCTCATGGATCACTGGCAGCTTCCTTAGAAATGGACCTGGAAAATTTGAGTTTGGTGAAAGCAAGTAAGAGGACAAGATATTGTTAAAATCACTCTGAGATCAGTTCATTTTTGTCTGTTTGTACTTATTTGGCTTCACCTGTTCCTCCTCAGATTCATTCACTGGTTTGACGGCATGGCCTTGATGCATCGTTTCCACATTAAAGATGGTCAGGTGACCTACAGCAGCCGTTTTTTACAGAGTGATTCTTATGTGCAAAATGCAGAGAAGAATCGAATTGTGGTGTCTGAGTTTGGCACCCTGGCAACACCTGACCCATGCAAGAACATCTTTGCCCGGTTCTTTTCACGGTTTCAGATTCCAAGTAAGCATCAGTTGGGGGTAACAGTGGTAACAGCTCTGACTGCAGACTTATAATCTACCACTTTATTCTTCAACGCAGAAGTAAGTCTATGGGTGAGACTTTCATTAGCCGCTATAGGGAAATAATGAGAAGACAACGTGCAGTAAATAGTAAAATGGTTTGCACTACAAACCAGTGTGTTCATAATTAAGATACCATACATACAATACATTAAAATAATATGGTAAGACACACCAATTTGCAATATCATGCAGCAAAACGATCTGTTTTGTACAGCTAAAAATAGGTGGATGTGGATGAGACTGGAAGCCAGACCTATAAAATTTACAAATGGCCGTGCCCGCTTTTACGGAAAGCATAAGGTGGATCAAGATTAGATCAGAATAGATCAGAAAGTTAATGCAATTACTACAAAAACTTCATCTGAACACATTCTAATCTTCAGTTGTGTTTGATTAACAGAGGCGACTGATAATGCAGGAGTGAGCTTTGTTAAGTACAAGGGAGATTTTTTCGTGAGCACAGAGACCAACTTCATGCGCAAAATTGACCCTGCGAGCCTTGAAACCAAAGAAAAGGTAAATATGATTGGTTCACAGATACAGAAATGAAAGTATACAAGATATAGTCTTTTTCAAAAATGAACAGTTATGTTTATGTCATTTTGTTTTTGAAAGGTGGATTGGTCAAAATATATTGCAATTAATGCAGCCACAGCTCATCCACATTATGACCGTGAAGGAGCATCTTACAACTTGGGAAACTCATATGGCCAAAAAGGTGGGATGCCTCATTTATTCTTTTTATAACACAGCTAAACTCTATTCCCTAAACTCTTCCCTAAACTGTTTCAAGCCAAAACAAACACATACTGTATACCCGCCCAGAAACACAGGGATAGTTCACCCAAAAATAATAAATACTCACCCTCATGTCGTTCCAAACCCATAAGACGTTTGTTCATCTTCGGAACACAAATTAAGATTTTGAGCTTTCTGATCCTGCATAGACAATCAGACAGCTCAGAAAAGTTGTAAAGACTGTGACATCACTGGATCAACCTTAATGTTATTAAGCTATGAGAATACTTTTTGTGCACAAAGATAACAAAAATAACAACTTTTTCTAACAATTTCTTCTCTTCTGCATCATTTTCGTAACATCGTTCTCATAACTTCATAACATTACGGTTGAACCACTGATGTGACATGGACTATTTTACGAAGTCCTTACTGCCTTTCTGGGTCTTGGCTGTCTGTGACAGTTGCATTGCTCTCTACACAGGGTCAGAAAGCTCTCGGATTTCATCAAAAATATCTTAATTTGTGTTCCAAAGTTGAACAAAGGTCTTACTGGTTTAGAATGATATGAGGGTGAGTAATAAATGAGTGAACTAACCCTTTAACCCAAGATATAAGAAAATTTGTATTATATTTATGTGTTTTTACCTTCTTTATGATATGACAGTGTAGAGAAAACAGAAAGTGAAGTGGGAGAGAGAGCGAGGGATGGGATTGGGAAAGGTCCACGAGCTGGAATTCAAACTTGGGACACCCAAAGTGCATCAGTGACAACAATAACAACAAAAAACGTGACCTTCTGTTTTGTTTCTCAAAGGCTTCTTCTACCATATTCTCCGAGTACCACCAGGTGACGGAAAGAATGATGTTGCTGATCTGTCAGGTGCAGAGATTCTTTGCTCTGTTCCTGCTTCTGACCCCAGGAAACCATCATACTACCACAGTTTTGGTAAATTTGCCTGTCATATTTGCATTTTTTAGGTCATCTGATCTGCCTTTCTGCTTCTTTATCCATCTGTAATATTACAAGAATTATTTTGCATGTATTTACATAGAATTTCACAGGGTTGGAACTGGGCCACACTTTTGTTCATGTAGTTTGTCCAGTTTATTATAACCTCCACCAAGAAGATGCAAAATAATGCATTTTTTTTCTGTTTTTCTTTGGCAGTGTTTTTTTAATTTTTTTACCTTATGTTTGCAGCCATGTCAGAGAATTACATAGTCTTCATTGAGCAGCCGATCAAGCTTGACCTGTTGAAATTCATGCTATACAGAGTTGCTGGAAAAAGCTTTCATAAAGTCATGACCTGGGACCCGGAACTAGAAACCATCTTTCACGTGGCGGACAGACGCACTGGCCAGGCACGGCAGAATCTATCACAAAATCACACTGACTTTTAATTGTCAACACTGTGTATTTCTGTCACTTCACCTCTGACATTCATGTTTTCATCCCTACAGCTCATTAAGACGAAATACTACAGCAGTGCCATGTTCACGCTGCACCAGATTAATGCATATGAAGATAATGGATATTTGATTATGGATATGTGCTGTGGAGATGATGGCAATGTGATTGGTGACTTCACAATGGAGAACCTTCGGGCATCTGGAGAAGAACTTGACAAGGTAATACCTTCACAATCCTGACCTCCCTATCAGTTTTATAAAAATGTGACTTTAACACAGTGTTTAACTTTTCCAGTTCTTCAATTCATTGTGTACAAACTTACCACGGAGATATGTACTGCCTCTGGACGTAAAGGAAGATGAGCCTAATGACCACAACCTCATCAATTTGCCGTACACCACTGCCACTGCTGTGAGGACTGTAGATGGGGTATGTGAGCAAGAGAGGAGGACTAAAAACAATAATATTACTGAATATCATTAAACGTCATTTCTCTTTGGTAATAATAGGTGTTCCTGAGCCATGAAGATCTCTACAATGATGACCTGTTGCAGTATGGTGGTCTTGAGTTCCCACAGATTAACTACACATATTACAATGCTCGTCCTTATCGGTACTTCTACGCCTGTGGCTTTGGACACGTATTTGGTGACTCTCTGCTTAAGATGGATTTAGAAGGAAAGAAGCTAAAGGTACTGTCTTAAATTTAAATAGAATGAGATATGAGATGAGTTTGAGAGTTCACTTCAATTGAGAATATAATGTTTGATCTGTCTTGTTGTCTGTAGGTGTGGCGCCATCCTGGTTTGTTCCCATCAGAACCAGTGTTTGTTCCAGCACCTGATGCTAAGGATGAGGATGATGGTGTGGTCATGTCTGTGGTCATTACACCAAGAGAGGTGAGTTTCGTAGTGTCATCATAGCTTTACTGGCTTAATTTTATGACATACTAACATAGTCATATATGCTTAATTTGGTCAAAGATTAATCTAAGAATTCAGTCTTGACGGGTCATGTAACTTTGTTTAGAAAAAGAGCAGTTTCCTCCTTGTCCTTGATGCCAAGACCTTTACAGAGCTTGGACGAGCAGAAGTTCCAGTGGACATCCCATATGGCACTCATGGACTCTTTAATGAGATAAGCTAAATAAAAAAAATCAAGTCAAATCAACTCATAAAAGTGAAACCAGCTAATCTTTAGAATAAGCTTTATTGTGTTGGTATTATGTGTTGTTGTAAAAGTTTTCAATTTACTCTACATATTTTGTATAATAATAATATAAAATATAAAATAATATAACTTAATAATAAACTGTGACACATTTTTTTTCAAGATTCTTTGATAGATTTAAAGTTAAAAAAAGCTTTTTGTAATAGATTTATGAGAAATATACATCTTTTGTCACATCATCAATGTCTTTCATCTCACTTTTGATCTATTAAATGCATCCATGCTGAATAAAAGCCTTCATTTTTATTTGTATAATTTGTATAATATTTTTTTCTTTAACATCTAACATGTTGTTGTTTATGTAATTATTTCTCACAGGGTAGGTATGTACAGTAGGTATAAACTGTGTTCAAGTTTAAATCAGGTCAGCAGATGGTAAGTTCTCAGAGAAATTAGTTTAACAGCAGGACTGACCTGTGTCTGCACTCCTTGCTTTTTTGGGTCAGAGAATCCAGCAAGAAATAAAATAAATAAATACATGTTGCATCATTGAACTCAGATCAGATTTTATATGCTGTGTATTTGTATACTTTGTATGACACAAAAATAAGATGGTTTGTCATTCATTGTCAGATTGAAAGTCAAACACATTTTGGCACTACCTTGTGTTTTATGACAACTCTACTGAATCATAGAATTGATTACAAATTTGCAGATGTCTTACTTTTAACAATGTAAAACACATTACCACATTAACAAATGACTTTTACATGTCGATAGATCTTAGGTTTAAGTAGATCTTAAGTCAGTGGTCTGGAGTTCATTAAGCTTCTTGTGACCCCAGACCCTATCAGTACAGCTACTTTATTAAAGGTGAAATTCCCTCCTGCAGCTTCTTTAGAAATATGAGTTATGAGTTTGGTGAAAACAAGTCACAGCAAGGTTTGTTCATTTATATCTGGTTGTTTTCTTTTCTAATTAGGCTTCTTCTGTTCCTCCTCAGATTCACCTATTGTTAAATGACCAATTATTAATGTTTGCATTAACTACCCTTATTTTGTATACGATAGAATTTCCCATATATTACTTCTATTTTTAAATAATAGCGCAACAGACATTGGTACAGTAGATACTATTTTCGAATGACAAAAAACGGAATAGAGAAAATTCGGCAAAATGTCAAAAGCATGATCCAAATAGCTCGCTTTATCTTCTACTTTTATGTATTTCATTAAATGACTAGTAGTGCAACAAAAGTGATCTCCATAACACTAGGTGGCGCTCGTGCTATACGGAAGCGCTATTTTACACATACACTTCACTTCAACTGTATTTGACTCCTCATTACACTACAAACGGGGAAAAGACATATAAAATTGGTATACTTTTTTGCTAATAACTCTTTCGTCTCATACAAAATTGCTTAAGTTGATAAAACTGTAAAAATAGACGCGGTTGCTGGAGCGAGGAAAGTGTTTGGGTGTTTAGAGCAAAGGTGTGTCGTGTTACAGTGGTTTATTTGTAAAGTGACATTGCATGTTTAGTGATTTCTCGTTATTACAGCCTCAGCAATACATTTATGAACGGTCCAAACGTGTGGACTTGTGTTTAGACTACATAAGGTATTGTTTTTGCAAAGAAGCACAAAACGGATCTTGTTGGTACAAACTGTTGGTAAGACCTGACTATTCTAAACACTTGATATTTTCATTTTTTGAACTGACATAGTTCACTTGCGTTTTTAACTATTTACTCTGTCTTTTGGTCAATCATGTATTTTTAAATATATTTTCTATTATATTTAAAAGTAATAAACTCTTAGAACTATACATTGAGCACATATCTTTACAGGTAAGGTGTGGCTTCATAAAAGGCCATTGTGTTTCATGTCATGACTAATGCATTTATTGGCTTTATCTATGTCAGTAACTGTCAGGGTGAAATATGCCCTTGTTCCGGCAACTTGAGCCCCCACTGGAGAGGGAATGTCAGAGGAAGAAAAAGCGGAAGAATGAATGGACTGAGGATGAGGACAAACCATCTACACTCATTCGCCTTTGTCTTCAAAGCCTAGCTGAGAACATGAAGGAGATGTGGGCAAAAGATTATGCCCAAAAATACATGGATCAGTATTTCTTCAGATACGTCATGGGACCCTTCAGCTCATTACGTGAGTATTGCAAATATAATTGTACAAGTGTGACTAGTAAATATTTATCTTATCTGTGTATTTGTCTTTCAGCTGGTGATTTGCTGGAAGAGCTGTTGTGCATCCTGTCCTCACGTAATTTGTTGACACGTGCCGCCCTGCATCTCCTCCTCCTCCCGCAGCTCAGCTGTTTGTCCCTCACATCAGCATGCAGCCTTGTTAATGCCAATCTCTGCGCTCTTATCCAGATACGCTGCCAGGTTAAACACACACACACACACCCCTTTTAACATTTGTTTATTTCGTATTTGCACACCACTTGTGTAAACATACAGATGTACTTGTAAGGAGTCAATGAACTAAATTTAAAGTCGCCCATGTCAGACAGCAAATACCAGATATGCCAATTAGTTCTGTATTTCCATCAATAGCAAAAGAATAAAGTGTTTTAATTTTCGGGGGTAAGCTTTGTTTTCAGTTGGTTGCACAGATAATTTATCAATAATTGTGCAGTGGAAGCCATATTTATTACCTTTAATGTGACCAAACAGGTAATACAATAAAAAATAATAATGAAATAATAGTAAAATTATTACCAAATAGCAAAAAAAAGTCACATTTTATGTTGCAGTCTTATGTTAAACTGCTTTAAATAACTTTTCCGCATTAATCTACACTCCGTGCACCATAATGACAAAGCCAAAAAAACTGAGTTTTGACAACTTTGCAAATTTTTTTTAATTAAAAAGCTGAAATAATTACATTGCAAAAGTATTCATACACTTAACGTGGTACTTAGTTGAAGCATCTTTACAGCCTCATGTCTGTTTTGGGTATGATGCGACAAGCTTTGCACATCAGCATTTGGCAATTATCTGCCTTTCTTCTCCTCACTTCTTCACCTCTCAAGCTCTGTCAGCTTGGATGGGGTCTGGCAGACATTTTCAGGCTTCTCCAGAAATGTTTAATTGGGTTCAAGCCCAGGCTCTGGCTCAAGGACATTCACAGAGTTGTCTATAAGCCACTCTTGCTGTGTGCTTAGGATCATTGTCCTGTTGGAAGGTAAACCTTCTGCAGAATCTGAAGTTCTGAATGCTCTGAACTAGGGTTTCATTAAGGCTATCTTTATATTTTGCTGTGTTGAGCTATCCTTCTACTTTGACAAGTCCCTCAGTCCCTGCCACTGAAAAACAGGCCCACAGCATGAGGCTGCTACCAACACACTTTACTGTTGGGATGCTACTGTGCAGGTGATGAGCAGTGGATGCTTTCATGATGCTTGAAATTGAGGTTCATCGGACCAGAGAA
Organism: Garra rufa; assembly: GCF_049309525.1. NCBI lineage: Eukaryota > Metazoa > Chordata > Actinopteri > Cypriniformes > Cyprinidae > Garra > Garra rufa. The sequence continues at coordinate 38,067,726 of NC_133365.1, read as the reverse complement.
TCTTGTTTTTCACTATCTAAGTTCTTTAGATGTTTTGTTGCAAATTTCAAGCAGGTTTTCATGTGTCTTCACTGAGGAGAGGATTGAGTCTTGTCACACTGCCATAAAGACCACATTGGTGGAGTGTTGCAGTGATGTTTGTCTTACCGTAGGTTTCTCCCACCTCCATATATGATTATGGAGCTCAACAAGAGTGACCATCAGCTTCTTGGTCATCAGTCCAAGGCCAAGTCAAGCAAAGACCTTCTCTATCAATTGCTCAGTTTGGCCAGGAGGCCAGCTTTAGTTGTTCCAAAAGGCTACATGCTTCTGTGAACCTTCAATGCAGCCAAAAAAAAAATTCTGAACTCTTCCCCGGATCTGTGCCTTGACGCAATCTCTACAGGCAGTTCTTCTGACCTCTGGGCTTGGTTTTTGCTCTGATATGCAGTTTCAGCTGTTAGATCTTTCCAAATCATACCCGTTCAATTGAATTTGCCACAGGTTAACTTCACTCGAAGTGTAGTAATATCTACAAGTGATATAATTGCTCCTGAACTAAATTTCAAGTGTCCCAGTGAATACTTATGCAATGAATCATTTCAGTTTTTTATTTCAAATACATTTGCTGTTGATGCAGTCCTTGTTACAAACCTGTTTTTTGCTTAGTCATAATGGTGTATGGAGTGTAGATTGATGTAGAAAAAGTTATTTAAAGCAGTGTAACTTAAGACTGCAACATAACATAACAAAACATGAAAAAATGAAGGGGTATGAATACTTTAGCAAAGCACTGTACATAGTTTTTAAAAGTCTCTTATGCTCAAAAAAAGTTTAAAAAAAAGTTTTAAATATTCTCCAGGCGTCAGTCACATTATCCTTCAGAAATCATTTTAATATGCTGATTTGGTGCTCAAGAAACATTTCTGAATATTATTATTAATATTAAAAACAGTTGTGATGCTTAATATTTTAAAACTTTTGAACGCTAGTGCACATTGTAATTAATATAATAAAACAGAACAAACCCTTTTAAATCTAACTGGAATATTAAGGAAATGCTAGCAAATTGCAAATACTTTATTAATATGCATGTGAATGTTGTTAGTCTTGCCTGTTGTACAATTCGTATGTTCACATTCTTGTCTCTTTCTTGCGCAGAATCTTCAGTCTCTGGATCTTAGCGGTGCACAGAATATATCTACATCAGTGCTGTGTGAGCTCCTGGGCAGCCAAAGTCGTCTTCGTTCCCTCTCCCTGGCTGGAACTCTGTGTGATCAGAAAGTGTTATCAGTAGTTTGCCGCCAGTATCCCAAACTGAAACACCTGGATGTGTCACGATGCCTTCACCTCACCCCTGCAGGCCTACTCCCTCTGGCCTACCAAGAACCCCCTTCCAAGGATGCAAATATTCTCAGCAGCCTGCTAGCTTTGGATATCGGTTTAGCAGAAAACGAGAGAGATGCAGTAGCTGCAGTTGCATTCCTTTTGCTCAGCTTACCTGGTCTTCAGAGGTTGGCCGTGGAGGAACTGGGACAAGCTTGTGTTCTCATACAAAACAAGCAGTTTGAGGTGACAGAGGAGTTCACTAGTCGAGAAGGTGTGCCGCTTCTTAAAGACATGTGGGCGAAGCGGACACAGGAAGACCTCTTGAAAGACAGCAGTTTGCTGAGTGCGGATGGAGAGGAAAGTTTTACCTTAGAAGGAAAAATAGATGTTTGTTTATCATTAGAGGAGAGCCAGACAGATGCTAGTGATAGTGCTGATATAAATAAAAGGACTTTAGGAGAGCTTTGTAAAAAAGATGGATGTAGAAGTGTGACAACATCTCTCAGAGATGTACAAGGACTGTCTTTGGATACTTTAGAGGTAGTAGGAAAGGTCTGTCCTGAATTGTGTGTTCTGTCTTTGGACTGTCTCCAGAGCAGTGCGGATAATAATGCAGACAGCTTTGAACAGGCAACCGTTTTAGCCAGAGGACTCGCTAGGTTTTCTGGACAGCTACGCTGTCTTTCTCTACAGTTTGCTGGTCTTCTGTCTGAACTGGTTCCAGCACTTAAAGCCGCAGGCTCACATCTGCTCTCGCTCACCTTGGAAGGCATCAAAGCTGATGGACATACTCCTCTTCTGGAGCTCATTCGTGCCTGTCCCAGACTCACCTCTCTCAGTGTTCATTCAGACCCACCCAGAAATAATTGGGATGGAAATGACGATGAAGAGGAGGAGGGTGAAGACGAAGCCCTTCTTCCTAATCTGCCATGCATTCCACACCTCCGCTCTTTAACACTAAAGTAAGTCAAATGTTGTCATTCTTGCTAAACTTCATGCTGATGCACTTTCTCATTACAATTGAATGTGCTGTTTACCGTTTTCTGTTTTCTGTTTTGTGCCCCAACAGTTTTTCCCTGGATGAACGACAAATGAAGCCTGCATTGTGTTGGAGGTCTCTGAAGGGAGTGCTGTGGGCACTACTTAGGGGCGCTTCACTCCTTCAGAAGCTCTCGCTAATCGCTGTTCCCTGTCGACTGGACCCTGTGTTCAGTCTTGTCCTGAATCATCCGGCCAAACCCCTCGGAGCCCTAGACGGTCCCCCGCTGCAATGCCTTAGATCCGTTAGCCTGAACCGCTCAGATATCACTATGGAGACTGTAGTGCCCATTGTAAACACTTGTAGGCGCTTGTCTCATTTAGATTTGAGTGGCTGCTGGGCATTGACTTTGAGCAATATCACAAAGTTACAAAGCAAAACCAAAAGGAGGCGCCATACGCTGCAAATAACATGGACATGAGCTGGGGAAAGAAAAGGCCATGCTGAGATTGATTGTACTGTCACTGTGTGATTTTGTTGATTTATATTTTGCTTTTCACAGGCACTTGAAATTTACTATTTTATACATGTCTTACAAAAAAAGATGAATGTAATGTAATTATATATTCTATGAAACTGAAATACTCTAAGAAAAAATATTTAGTACTTTATTAGCGATACAAATATACAACTTATACTACTAACCACAATTACAATGCACTGCTCATAATCAGATTTATAAATTGTCCTTTAAAATTTTCTATCCACATATATCCACATGGCCTTTGAGATTTAGAAATGTTTACCATAAGCAGTGTATATTTTTGGACCTGTAAAGTTTTGTTTTTAAGAAGGGACTTTCTCACTACAGAAACAGTGTATGTTTTAGTCTGTTGGCTGAGACTGATTTTAACTACACCCCTACATTTATGATCAGGAAATATTCATGTGTCCCCCGCTCTCATAGCGTTTTGGTAACTGTAACAGTCACGAGCAAAAATGTCATCATTGTTTCAGTAGTGACAAAATGGAACACATAATCCTTTATTTGACCTAATGGTTAGAGAGTCAGACTTGTAACCCAAAGGTTGCGGGTTTGAGTCTCAGGTCTGGCAGGGATTGTAGGTGGAGGGAGCGAATAATCAGTGCTCTCTCCACCCTCAATACCACGACTGAGGTGAGACACTTGAGCAAGGCACCAAACCCCTTCTGCTCCCCGAAACATGGGATGTTTTGTCAAAAATAAAGTATACTGCGTTAGCAACTAAGATGTTATGATAGTTTTTGGTTCAATGTATATTCAAACTAATGAGTCCTTAACTTTTAAATCAGTATGAATAACTTTTTGCCTTTTAAAAGAAACATTGGATTCAAAATACAACAAATCTGATAAATTATACTTTAAGTATTGTTAAAAATGTAATTGTTATTGATTTTCCTCTGAAAAAATGTATATAAAATAGCAAATACATATTTACCATGTAGATGTAAGCAAAATCTTAATAGGTCAATATAACCCTTCTAATTAAATTATTATTACTGTGTTTTGGTAGTGACAAATTTGGGAAGAGGACATTCCAAAACTTTCTAAAAAAAAAAAACAATATGAGAATGAACTGCACAATTACTATAAATGTGTACCTTGGATATCATACAATTTGCATACATACCTATTTTTTGAAAAAAGACGTTTCCAACTCTGACTTTGGACCAATTCTGTAGAATGGCCCATATATTTATCTATCCACTACTGATTTTATACTTGTACCTTGACATTTGATCTAAGTTGCACTGCACATAAATTCTGCTTCCTATTTGCGTGCTGCACTTGCGTACTAGCTCCTTTCACCGAAGCGCGAAGCCGTCACAATAATAGAATACGCTCATTGGTCAGCTCTAGCGCGAACTTATTCCTACAGCAAATCAGATCATGAGCGTAATATAACGTAATTCATATTCATGAGCCAAGCGTTTGACGTACTTATTCGTAAGTTCGTTGGCGGGAGGTTAGCTGGTTGTGCTTTGTTTATGATATTAAAATCAGTCATGTCTCGAATACTCAACTGTATTGTAGCTGTTTGTCCAGATATGGGAATAGGGAAAAATGGAAATCTGCCATGGCATCCAATAAGACTAAGGTGAGCTCGTATTTGCTGCTAATATTCTGATATATTGATTCAACATTGTGAAAGGTGTTTGTAGTTTCTGGTGGCCTGTGTAAATAGTTTTGTATTTCGCAACAGAAGTTATAACACGTTTGCAGTTGTGTAAATCGAATGACTATTCACAAGTGAATAAAATAAAAGCATCTTACAAAAACATGAAGAGAGAATGAAAGTTGTAAGAATATTAGCTAAAGATTTTTATGGCTGCACAGATCTTTAGTTAAAAGCTTGACCCTTATCCTAGAGTCCAGTCAGCACATTTTATCATGACAGCAAAACACCTGACATATTCTTAATCTTTAACACAAGCAAGCCTCAAAAATCATCCCATTTGCTTTGATATTTATCTTTTTAGTAATGAATTCAAGCACTTTCAGAAGATGACCATGACCCCTTCTGTTGAGGGTAATAATATGCTTACATTGTCTTTTTTTTTTGTTATATTTTATTTGTTTGTTAAAAATTAGTACAGTCTTAAACCAAGTCATACATTCTGTTTGTCATTTACAGGTAAAAAGAATGTGGTCCTGATGGGCAGAAAGACGTGGTTCTCTATTCCTGCTGCAAACAGACCCCTAAAGAACAGGATCAACATTGTTCTCAGCAGAGAGCTCAAGTAATCCTCTTATAGTGTTTACAGTTTATTTCATCTTGTATGAAATCACTATGTTGTATAAAAAGAAACAGGCACTTTTATATCATTCACTTCACAGGACAGCCCCAGAGGGAGCTCACTACCTTGCTTCAGACTTTAGTTCAGCTCTCCATCTGTTAGACAGCAGTGAGCTTGAAAAACAAGTGGACCAGGTTTGGATAATTGGTGGAAGTGCTCTGTACAAGGTTGGTAAAATGACCTCTGAAGTCTGTAATATCTTTTGAGAAATTCAGGAAAGTGTAATAAAAGTATAAACATATGCTGAAAATACTTTAAATCCCCATTGTCATTGACTTTTACAATGGTCACGTTAATATTCTTACCAATTAACAGTGGTAAACTTATGTATAAACATGGAAGTATTGTGGGACTTTATTGTGGGACTTTATATATAATTTTGTGTGGTGTTGAGGTAATTGTATGGCTTCAGATCAGTTCTGTGTGTTTGTATTCATATTCTCCATTTATTTCTTCCCTTCTGAATACATTGAAATATTTTTTTCAATCTAGTATTTAACGTTTAAGTGTGACTTAATTTCACCCATCATACAACCGATTTATAAAACTAATTGTATTGTTTTTATAATGTGGTTTGATAGTTTGTAATTTGAGGGTTAAATGGCCTGTTTCACCAGTTATACACGTGCAACAGTATACATTATACACCCACCTATACATCAGTTGTATCTCAGTTATAGCGCAGTCTAGTCCAGATCTTTGTATAATCAGTTGTTATGGAAACTGCCTCAAGGCAAAATGTACAAAAGACTCCCATCCTTCATACTCCTTCCTCCTCATTCTGTTAATATCTTGTACAATGTAATCACTGTTGCGAATGTTGTGCTGTGTTCTTTAGGAGGTAATGGAGAGGTCTGGTCCCAGGCGTCTTTTTGTAACACGGGTCCTCAAGCAGTTTGACTGCGACACGTTTATACCTGACATTAACACGGACAAGTACAAGCTCCTGCCCGAGTGAGTGCTCATATAGTTGTTTTTACACTTACATCTGTAACACCTAGAGAGACGTTAGCATTGCAGTTCATTATGAAGGCAGCTCCTCAGCTATGTTAATCTGATCAAAAGTGATAGTGAAGACATTTAATGTTACAAATGATTTCTCTTTTTAATAAAAGCTGTTATTTTGATCAAAGAATCCTAAAAAAGTATCACAGTTACCACAAAATATTAAGCAGCTCAACTGTTTTTAACACTGATAATAATTTCAGTTTCTTGAGCATCAAATCAGCATATTAGAATGACACTGAAGACTGGAGTAATGATGCATGCTGAAATTTCAGCTTTATTATCACATGAATAAACTGCATTTTAAAATGTATTAAAATAGAAATCTGTTATTTTAAATTGTAATATTATTTCACAATATTACTGTGTTTTTGATCAAATAAATGCAGCCTAGGTGAGCATAAAAGACGTCTTTGAAAATGTAAAAAAAAAAAAGGCAAATAATTAGTAATAACATGATTCGTAGAGTGATATTAAAGAAGTTTACTCACAGATCAAAATTTCCTGGTAATTTACTGGCCCCCAAGTCATCTAAAATGTTCATGTCTGTTTTTCTTCAGTTAAAAGGAAATTAAGGTTTTTGAAGAAAATATTCCAGGATTTTTCTCCATATAGTGGACTTCAATGGGTATCAGCAGGTCCAAATTGCAGTTTCCAAAAAAAAAAAAAAATATATATATATATATATATATATAAAATATTAGTGGTGGGCCGTTATTGGCGTTAACGTGAGACTCTTATTGGGCGATTAAAAAAAAAAAGCTATGATGACTTTCACCTTGATATTTTAGCGCGGATGTTTACCTAGCCGAATTGCACTGTAGGGGGCGAGAACGAGTCTTCGAACCTGTGTGTATGCCTACTGTGAAATTACCACATCAAACGAGACATGCTAACATGGATGCAGCTATGAAGCCGCTGGGTTTGCTTCAGGACAGGTGCGTTGCTAGACCCTTTTTACTGGGGCACGTGCCCCAGTGAAAATCTGCTGTGCCCCAGTAAAATCTCAAATTTGAGTTATAATTTACTTTGATAATCCTGAAATAAAGACATTATGACATTATATGCAACAACTGAATTGACGCTTCTAAAAGCAATGCAGTTTAACTATGCACGCAGATATCCATGCCCGTGCGCGTCTGTGTATTTAACTGCAACGCGCACGTCGCGCAGCCTTTTACGCAGAAGTACATGCAGTGTAGGAATAGTTGGTTACACAAGTTTGTATAGTTAATTGTGTTGTAAATGCAATTGTCAAGCAGTTTGTGATGCATTTGGGAAACAGGAGATGAGCCCCTGGTCTAATGCGCCACCTGGCTTGAGAAACCCGTTCTCAAAGACTTACTTTTAGTCATTATTTGGGTAGCACACATATTCTGAATGCCTTAGGCAGAATTCAAATTAGCCATTTTAATCTAGATTAATTCCAAGATTACAGTGAGATTAATTTAGATTAAAAAAAAAATAATCTATGCCCACCACTAATATATATGCGCTTGTATTACACTAGCTTGACCTCACGCATTGCGTAATCATGCATGTGTTACATAGGCAGATGTACCAATCTAGTAGCCTGGAAAAAATCCAGACCCTAATCCAGGGGTCACCACACTCGGTCCTGGAGGGCCGGTGTCCCTACAGAGTTTAGCTCCAACCCTAATCAAACACACCTGAACCAGCTAATCAAGGTCTTAATAGGTATACTTGAAGCTGTGTTGAGGCAAGTTGAAGCTAAACTCTGCAGGACACCGGCCCTCCAGGATCAAGTTTGGTGACCCTTGCCCTAATCTATTAAGATTAAGGGTCTGGCATCGAGCAATGAAAAGGGCCTAACTCGAGGGGCGGCACCAAGCATGCATTTGAGACTCTCACTGCACGCAATTGGATAACGCCACGACCAATCACAACACTAAGCCCCATACGCTTAGCTACCAGCGGAGCTAACTGATAGATTGAACTCTTGCCGCCCTTCTTGCAAAGGAACGATTCGAGCGTGGTTTTCTGTTCCTCTTTTATATGAAAAGCCAAGTCTAACTCGTTCATTGTAGCGGCCAAAGCCGTTTCAAATAACTGGTGTTCATCTGTAGCCATCTTTCAATGTTTACTAAATGATTCCGGACGTTGCAGCGCTGTCGTCATCAGTTTAGCTCGCCTCTGGCCCGCCTACATCAGATACACCGATTTGATTGGTTCCCAGAACAGCTTACGTAATGCAGTAACATGCATCATTAGGCTCGTTTGAGATGAGCAAAATCTGCGCAGAATCGCAGTAGCTCTCCACCGACTGCGCTGACCAAAAGCATGATGGGAAACGACTGGCTGACGACACAATTTAATGCTCATTGGTTCAATCAACTGTGATGTTGCGTTCTTTTCTAAAATGTTTTATTTTTTAATCTAATATATGTGGTTATGTGTTTAAATTCTGCATGAATATTCCCAAACACTATGACAGTGCGATCTCTGTGTGTGATTTGTGATTGTCATATTACTATAAAAATATAAAATACACGTTTGTATTAAAGTAAAAATGGATGATAAATACGCCTTTCGTATGGAATTAAAAAGCAAGCACTTTGAGTGTTTTGTTCATCGTATTTATTTTCATATAAAAGCAATAGAACTTAAATTATATCATGTTTATTAGCAACACAGCACGTGATTGTGAATAACGCGATATCCGCCTTTGATCTCGTAGGTATCGGTTCCGCTTCCAGAGCTCAGAACTGTCCGTCTTGACTGCGCTTATTTTACTCCTCCCCTTACTGCAGCCGCCTCCTCTCGCCTACATTTCAGGTGAGGCTAGGCGCATCTCAAACGAGCCTATTGCTCAATGCCAGAGTGTCTTGCAGAGACAATTCAAATTGTGCTCTCGCGAGACCTCTGGATTTCCAGGGTACCAATTAGGGCTGTGCAATATATCGAACGATATTGTGAGGTGCGTTTAGTCAATGAAGCCGGTGCTTTGATTAGTAGTAAATCTCCATCACGTGCGTTCCGCTCAGGTTCCGCTGGAGCGGCAATTGATACACAGAGACGTAAATCTCTGACAAGCTACGCCATATCGAGCTTAATATCGCATTCAATATTTTAGAAACTGCTATTGGGACATTTAACCTGTTGATCCCCATTGAAGTCCACTATATGGAGAAAAATCCTGGAATGTTTTCCTCAAAAACCTTTATTTCCTTTCAACTGAAGAAAAACAGACATGAATATTTTGGATGACATGGGGGTGAGTAAATTATCAGGAAATTTTCATTCTGGAAGTGAACTTCTCCTTTAATACTAGAGTAAAGTGTTAAACTTCAAAAGGCTGTTTGCCTGACTTTTTTAAAAGTACAACTTTTTTATATATAAATGTTTATGAATATTTGTCCTTGAATAAAGTGGCATTAATGGATTTATTGGCACTGGAACAGACATGGTGTATTGTGTATCCAGAGAGAACAGTGAAGAGAGTTACATCAATGAGGAGAAAAAGCTCTCTTGTTATGTAAAAATGGCATCTAGCATCAAAGGTGGGCTGCACCAAATGTCACATCTCTCAGGCTCGCAATAAGAGAAGTTAAATGCACACAGAATGTAGACACAGGTTCATCACTGCCACTTAATCTGACAAAGAGCTAAATGGATCTTTTGTGTTCTCAAATTCATTTGATTAGTTTAAAAAGTTAATTGGCACAATTAACAAGAATCTATATAAGTCTAAAGTGAATGAACGTTCATGAGAGTACAAGCATGTGCATGTACGGTTGAGGTCAAAAGTTTACATACACCTTGCAGAATCTGTAAAAATGTTAATTATTTTAGGGATCATACAATGAACGTTATGTTTTATTTAGTATGAATAAGATATTTCACATAAAAGATGTTAACACACAGTCCACAAGAGAAAATAATAGCTTTTTGTGTAGTGATAGTTGTTAATGAGTCCCTTTGTTTGTCTTGAACAGTTAAACTGCCCACTGTTCTTTAGAAAAATCCTTTAGGTCCCACAAATTCTTTGGTTTGAAGATCAGGGTAAATTTAACTTATTTGTCTTATGAGGAAACATGTAAGTATCTTCTGTAGCTTCTGAAGGGCAGTACTAAAGGGGAAAAATGTAATTGGGCTAAATGAGAAAAATGTACACCTTCATTCTGTTCAAATAAGTACACATGCATTTTGTGTGATCCTTCATATATTGGTAAAATTAACATTTTGCAGATTCTGCAAGGTGTATGTAAACTTTTGACCTCAACTGTAATTGTGTTTGTGTCTCTATTATGTTTCGTACTGCAGGTTATTTTTTCTTATGTTCTTAGTTGAAATGCATGCTTGTAAAATCAGTCCTGACCATATAAAAACATGTGAATAATTTCTTGTTCCTTCTGTTTCTCTTTCTTGTTTCTGTCTGGTCAGATTCCCAGGTGTACCCACAGGCTTGCAAGAGGAGAATGGTGTTCAGTATGTGTTTGAAGTGTATGAGAGCACCGAACACTAAGAAGATACTTTAATGATCCTAAGGTCAGAGAAGTGGCCTGGCGGGTAGTGCGAGCGCTCTGACATGAGTGGTGCAGTTTTTTTGGAAGACCTGTTTTTAAATCAGTCTTTTGTAATTGCCTCACCCCAACACCCCTTTTTCTCCCTCTCATTTATGTTTGTCACATTTTCTGTCCAATATCCCTTGTAATAAAACTGAAATGCCCCAAAATACATTACCAGTCAAAAGTTTTTGAACAGTAAGATTTGTAATGTATTTTTTTAAGTAGTCTCTTCTGCTAACTAAGCCTGCATTTATTTGATTCAAAGTACAGCAAAAACAGTACAATTTGAAATATTTTTACTATTTACAATAACTGTTTTCTATTTGAATATATTTAAATTTAATTATTTGTAATTTATTCCTGTTATTTCAAAGCTGAATTTTTTGCATCTTTACTCCAGTCACGTCCTTCTGAAATCACTCTGATGTCCTGGTTTATTGTTCACGAAACATATATTATGTTAAAAACAGCTAAGTAGATTTTTTTTTTTTAATAGAAAGTTCAGAAAAAGTATTTATCTGAAAAAAGAAATCTTTTGTAACATTATACATGTCTTTATCATCACTTTTGATCAGTTTAAAGCGTCCTTGCTAATTAGGAGTGTTCATTTCTATAATTTCTTTCACAAAAAAAGACAGAAATAAATTACATTTTAAAATATATTCAAATCGAAAGCAGTTATTTTAAATACTGAAACTATTTCACAATACTGTTTTTGCTGTATTTTGGATCAAATAAATGCAGGCTTGGCGAGCAGAAGAGATTTATTTAAAAAAAATAAAAATAAATAAATAAATCTTACTGTCCAAAAACTTGACTAGTGGGACAGACAAAAAATGTGGCCTTTTGTAACTTTATTTACAAAGTGGAAAGTAGACAGAAAATCATGAGAAGATAGAGGGTGGGTAAAAAAGTGGTGAAATCAACAGGATTCAATCTCCCACAAGCAAAACAGCTCAACATGTTGCATGGGTGCTGACTATAGGTTTCTGGTGATTCTAGGTTTGTTTTTGTTTTGTTTTTTAAAGCAAAAACTGTTGTTTTTCCACTGTCACTGTCATACTTTTTTCAATTAGTATCAGGTTCAGTTTCTAGATTATCATTTAAAATATTCCAAAAACAACATGCCTAATTTTGCTAATAAATGTTCTTTTCCACATCTGCTATCCACTTAATTATTCTTCATCTTGCCAACTGCAAAAGACAACCTGCTCATCTCCATATCCAATAGCAACTGAAGTGTCTGCTGTTAAGCCAGCCTGAAGATCTGACTGCTTTCATGAATATGCATGTTGTGTTTCGTCTTCAGACTGGCTGATTGACAAAGGTTGTCATGTAGATTAGAGAAGGGTCACAACACTAGCACTTTCCGTCTCACCCACTCAACCTCCTTCACGACCCCCTATTTTAAAAAGCCGAATACCGCAATCAGGCGAAACCTTTTTAAGCTGATTGGTTTGGGGTATGTCAGACTAATGTACTACGAATGTTTACGACCAGGCTGAAATGAACCTGACTGGAATTCCAATTACCCAGCACATGCACCTTGTACGCACCTTAAGTAGAACTTGGATTTATTTTCAGGGTACAAACAGTATCTAGAGACTTGAAGTGTTTGCACTTTGTTATTTTATGCAAGTGCCATTTCAGACCAAAAGCTAAAGGAGAGCAGTGACTTATTATTATTATTATTATTGTTGTTATTTTTGGTGTGCCTGATGCTATTAACTACAACTTATTGTCCATTTTTATTCCACTAGGAGTCTTATTATTGTCATTTTCTTAAGTGCCATCATTGCAGGCTTATATTTAGTGACAGCAACGGACATTCAAACGGATCAATACACACCCTGCTCATCCCTCAGGAGCTGAACCGCTGCCTCAAAGGCGAGACAGTTTTGTCATTATGATGTAATCACACCATAGGAGTCATGGTCATGTGAGCATGTTGACATCAGAGTTAGAATCAAATGAGAATCTGCGCACAACGTCAGCATATGAGTTCAATAACTCTTTCACAATGTGAGAATAATGGAGCGATCACTTACTGACGCTGCATGTGTAGGGACTGGCGTCACCTTGCTCTATTAAGCTTGACTGTCCTCCTGATACACAGGGACCTGGTCTGTGTTGAGGTTGGGAGCTTGTTTCCAGACCTGAGAGCACAGGCACTTGGTCTCTCTGTCTCTCTCCTCTATCTGTGCCACTCTTTCATTCACCCTCAGTGAGTGCACATCTCCACACGTTCATCTGCCACTTCAAGCTTCAGCTTTAGTCTCACCGCTGGATTACTCTGCTTTTACAAAGATGACATGCCACTGGAACAAGCTATTGGAAAACTAGGGCTGCAACTGGTTTAAAAGAGGTAAGGATCTAATCTCATCTCCTTTAGAAGTATGCATACTTTTTTTTTTGAGAAATATACAACTTTGCATTTTTATGCTCTATAATTCATGTTTTGTGTTAATAAGAGATCTCTTGCAGATGTTTTAAATTTGTGAAGTTGTTCTTGGTTTTTTGACGCAAATGTGTGCAAGACTTGATGTGAGTGGATAGAGCTTTTTCATTAGACTTGACCTTGGCTCTATTCATCTGTAAAAATAGTATAAAAGAAGTATAAATAATTCAGACCAAATAGGATTTTCAAAGATGAGTTTCCCACACGAATGTGACTTTTTACCTTTATTTTACAACTAGATATGTGTGTGTGTGTGTGTGTGTGTGTGTGTGTGTGTGTGTGTGTGTGTGTGTGTGTATATATATATATATATATATATATATATATATATATATGTATATCTACATGTAATAGGAATTAAAGTAAAGTTTATCTAATTTCTTTGTTTAGTATAAAGTGAAATATAGAGGTTCATATGTATATAGGTCTCTAAATGGTTGAATATAAAACTATAATTCAAACAATCTTTTTCTTTTATGATACAGCAGATATGTGACCCTGGACCACAAAATCAGCCATAAGGGTAAAATGTGTTTTAATTTATTTATACATTATAGATTTATACATCACTAATACATGAATATAAAAAGCTTAATGTAAATATAAACTAGAAGCTAAAGTTCGATGACAAACTTTAAATGTTGGCTTGGAGAGCCAAATTGGGCAGCCTTCGGGCAAAAGGGCCAGCCCAGAACACTTAGAGCTCTGTAATTGAATTGTTGCTAGTAAAAATGCTATAAGTAATGCTTAGTATATTTTAGGCTAAAACAGCTTGCCATAGTGGATTAATGTGTATTTTAGGTTAAAACGGCTTGCCATACTGGAATATGTGATGAGCGCCTGCTTCAAAGCCGCGTCGCGTTGCCGTGCGGTTGCAATAAGCAAGCATTTAACCTTTTTATTATATGACTGTACTATTATTGTGTTGAATCGCTGGAGTGTTTGTATTAAAATACCTTTAAAAGACGTGCAAATGATGTCTTTGTTAACAGACACATAAATGCAGCCGTGCATCTCATGTTAGTTAGTTAAGCCTATGAAAAAAGTCATTTGCACCCAATGTAGGTCTTTAAAATATTCTTCTATATTTATTGTGTTGAATCGCTGGAGTGTTTTTATTTAAATGCCTTTAAAAGACGTGCAGTCATGTATAATTCTCAGTCGGACATCTCGGAGCTCATGTCTAACACACTGCTGTACGCAGCGATCTCTGTATGAAAACAAAATGCTCACAAACAACTGCATTTAGCTGTTGATATTTTCTAATGGGTGGAATGAATTAAATCGCTGCAATATTGTAATTAAAGGCGTTCTAATTCGTGCAAATTATGTCGTTCGTCTCCATGTAAACTCTTTGAAAGCAATCTGTACGCGGTGAAGGAAATGCTTAGGGGTTTCAATAAATTCGCTCAAACAGCTGAATTCAGGTCTTGATGTGTTCTAATGGGTATTTACAATTAAATGGCTGGAGTATTGTAATTTTAAAGGCGTTATTTATATGCATTTTCCACCAAATTCAAAGTGAAAGTAAGTCACAGCTCGGTAACATGTTCGTTAGTGAAACCTATTGAACAGCTCATTTGCAGCTAATGTAGTTCTTTAAAATATTCTTGTATATTTATTGTGTTGGATCGCTGGAGTGTTTTTATTTAAATGCTTTTAAAAGACGTGCAGTCATGTTTAATTCTCAGTCGGGTAAGTTAGCTCCGATCCGTGAAAGCTCGTCTGTATAAATTTGCTGAAGACAGTGCTTTAACTTTGAAATAAAACAGATCACAAAAGGCTGATTTGTTGATGTGTTCTAATGGGTATTTACAAACAAATCGCTGAAATATATTTATTTTAAAGGCGTTCTAATTCGTGCAATTTATGTTGTTTGCGAGCACATGTAGAGAGAGAGTACATGCTGACGGCTTGTATAAGCGCTGAAGGGTGCGAGCTTTTCTTTTACAAGAACTACTCACAAACCACTGAATTTAGCTGTTGATATGTTCTAATGGGTATTTAGAGTTAAATCGCTGTAATAATGACATTTTAAGGCGATATTTATTTGTATTTCCACGGATTTCAGAGTGACTGTAAGTAAGAGGTTTGAGTCCCGCCTCTTCAGTCGAGAGGTATTACTGTTAGAGGGCGCATTTTTTCTCAGCCCATGTAATTCATTGGGAAGTTTGTCATATTCAAAAATTAATAATAAATCAACTGTACATCTGATCAGTCCAAATAGATATAGCAACTCTTTCGGGACAAGGGCCCAGGTCTCTGCCAAGTTTGGGCCTTGTGGCTTCAAAGGCCTCGGAGGAGTAGCTGTCAGAAATTTCTGTAGGTCATAAGAATAATAAAATATAACTAGAAGCTAAAGTTCGATGACAAACTTTAAATGTTGGCTTGGAGAGCCAAATTGGGCAGCCTTCGGGCAAAAGGGCCAGCCCAGAACACTTAGAGCTCTGTAATCGAATTGTTGCTAGTAAAAATGCTATAAGTAATGCTTAGTATATTTTAGGCTAAAACAGCTTGCCATAGTGGATTAATGTGTATTTTAGGTTAAAACGGCTTGCCATACTGGAATATGTGATGAGCGCCTGCTTCAAAGCCGCGTCGCGTTGCCGTGCGGTTGCAATAAGCAAGCATTTAACCTTTTTATTATATGACTGTACTATTATTGTGTTGAATCGCTGGAGTGTTTGTATTAAAATACCTTTAAAAGACGTGCAAATGATGTCTTTGTTAACAGACACATAAATGCAGCCGTGCATCTCATGTTAGTTAGTTAAGCCTATGAAAAAAGTCATTTGCACCCAATGTAGGTCTTTAAAATATTCTTCTATATTTATTGTGTTGAATCGCTGGAGTGTTTTTATTTAAATGCCTTTAAAAGACGTGCAGTCATGTATAATTCTCAGTCGGACATCTCGGAGCTCATGTCTAACACACTGCTGTACGCAGCGATCTCTGTATGAAAACAAAATGCTCACAAACAACTGCATTTAGCTGTTGATATTTTCTAATGGGTGGAATGAATTAAATCGCTGCAATATTGTAATTTTAAAGGCGTTCTAATTCGTGCAAATTATGTCGTTCGTCTCCATGTAAACTCTTTGAAAGCAATCTGTACGCGGTGAAGGAAATGCTTAGGGGTTTCAATAAATTCGCTCAAACAGCTGAATTCAGGTCTTGATGTGTTCTAATGGGTATTTACAATTAAATGGCTGGAGTATTGTAATTTTAAAGGCGTTATTTATATGCATTTTCCACCGAAATCAAAGTGAAAGTAAGTCACAGCTCGGTAACATGTTCGTTAGTGAAACCTATTGAACAGCTCATTTGCAGCTAATGTAGTTCTTTAAAATATTCTTTTATATTTATTGTGTTGGATCGCTGGAGTGTTTTTATTTAAATGCTTTTAAAAGACGTGCAGTCATGTTTAATTCTCAGTCGGGTAAGTTAGCTCCGATCCATGAAAGCTCGTCTGTATAAATTTGCTGAAGACAGTGCTTTAACTTTGAAATAAAACAGATCACAAAAGGCTGATTTGTTGATGTGTTCTAATGGGTATTTAGAGTTAAATCGCTGTAATAATGACATTTTTAAGGCGATATTTATTTGTATTTCCACGGATTTCAGAGTGACTGTAAGTAAGAGGTTTGAGTCCCGCCTCTTCAGTCGAGAGGTATTACTGTTAGAGGGCGCATTTTTTCTCAGCCCATGTAATTCATTGGGAAGTTTGTCATATTCAAAAATTAATAATAAATCAACTGTACATCTGATCAGTCCAAATAGATATAGCAACTCTTTCGGGACAAGGGCCCAGGTCTCTGCCAAGTTTGGGCCTTGTGGCTCCAAAGGCCTCGGAGGAGTAGCTGTCAGAAATTTCTGTAGGTCATAAGAATAATAAAATATAATAATAATAATAAGTTTAAATAGCATAACAGTATGTTGGCTCTCCAAGCCAACATAACTAGAAGCTAAAGTTCGATGACAAACTTTAAATGTTGGCTTGGAGAAGCAAACCTGGCAGCCTTCGGGTAAAAGGGCCAGCCCAGAACACCATAGTGGATTAATATGTGTATTTTAGGTTAAAACGGCTTGCCATACTGGAATAAGTGATGAGCGCCTGCTTCAAAGCCGCGTCGCGTTGCCGTGCGGTTGAGCCGAAAAGCAGAAATAAGCAAGCATTTAAACTTTTTATTATATGACTGAACTATTATTGTGTTGAATCGCCGGAGTGTTTGTATTAAAATACCTTTAAAAGACGTGCAAATGATGTCTTTGTTAACAGACACATAAATGCAGCCGTGCATCTCATGTTAGTTAAGCCTATGAAAAACGTCATTTTCACCCAATGCAGGTCTTTAAAATATTCTTCTATATTTATTGTGTTGAATCGCTGGAGTGTTTTTATTTAAATGCCTTTAAAAGACGTGCAGTCATTTATAATTCTCAGTCGGACATCTCGGAGCTCATCATGTCTAACACACTGCTGAATGCAGCGCTTTCTGTATGAAAAAAAAAAAAATAGTCACAAACAACTGCATTTAGCCGTTGATATTTTGTAATGGGTGGACTGAATTAAATCGCTGCAATATTATAATTTTAAAGGCGGTCAAATTTGTGCAAATTATGTCGTTCCTCTCCATGTAAACTCGTTGAAAGCAATCTGTACGCGGTGAAGGAAATGCTTAGGGGTTTCAATAAATTCGCTCAAACAGCTGAATTCAGGTCTTGATGTGTTTCTAATGGGTATTTACAATTAAATGGCTGGAGTATTGTAATTTTAAAGGCGTTATTTATATGCATTTTCCACCGAAATCAAAGTGAAAGTAAGTCTCAGCTCGGTAACATGTTCGTTAGTGAAACCTATTGAACAGCTCATTTGCAGCTAATGTAGTTCTTTAAAATATTCTTGTATATTTATTGTGTTGGATCGCTGGAGTGTTTTTATTTAAATGCTTTTAAAAGACGTGCAGTCATGTATAATTCCCAGTCAGGTTAGCTCTGATCCGTGAAAGCTTGTTTGTATAACACATTTGCTGAAGACACTGCGGTCACACCATCTGCGCTTCGTAAAAGTGCGGTCACGCCATCTCCGCCTAAAGTTACGTTGCGCGCCTATATAGATATTTACGGTAACAAACACCTCCGACCTAACGCGGCGCATTTCATGTTACTAAACTGCTTTTAAGAACTGCATACCGTAGTCAGGACCAATGCTATTAACAATCTCTCTATCTCTGTCTCCCCCCCCCCCCCCAAAAAAAAACTATTAATCTGACATGCGCAAAAAAATCATAAAAATATAAAAATCGAATTCTTTTCTTCAAACTCCAACATATTTTTGTTCTGCATCCTATCACTGTGGTGATTTACATGCTGTTTAACGGTTTCATTATTTTATAATTGAATACCAAAGTTTTTTTTTATTTATACCATTTTTCTCAATATAGACATTTTTTTAAACCATAAAAATATGAAATCAAACTAATACTCCAGCAGATTATTGTTCTGCATGTCCTGTATGTTATATGCTGTATCATTTATTTTAATTACATACCAAAGTCGACATATGCTATTGACATTGCTATATAGACAATTTAAAAATTCATAAAAAAATGAAATCAAATTGTTTTCTGAAAACTCCAACAGATTATTGTTCCTCATCTCCTCAAGTACCACTGTGGTGATTTTCAAGTTGTTTTACTGTATCATTTTTTTATAATTTCATACCAAAGTCGACATATGCTATTGACATTGCTATATAGGCATTTAAAAAAATTCATAAAAAAATGAAATCAAATTGTTTTCTGAAAACTCCAACAGATTATTGTTCTACATCTCCTCACGTACCACTGTGGTGATTTTCAAGTTGTTTTACTGTATCATTTTTTAATAATTGCATACCAAATTCGACATATGCAATTGACATTGCTATATAGGCATTTTAAAAATTCATAAAAAAATGAAATCAAATTGTTTTCTGAAAACTCCAACAGATTATTGTTCTACATCTCCTCACGTACCACTGTGGTGATTTTCAAGTTGTTTTACTGTATCATTTTTTAATAATTGCATACCAAATTCGACATATGCAATTGACATTGCTATATAGGCATTTTAAAAATTCATAAAAAAATGAAATCAAATTGTTTTCTGAAAACTCCAACAGATTATTGTTCTACATCTCCTCACGTACCACTGTGGTGATTTTCAAGTTGTTTTACTGTATCATTTTTTAATAATTGCATACCAAATTTGACATATGCAATTGACATTGCTATATAGGCATTTTAAAAATTCATAAAAAAATGAAATCAAATTGTTTTCTGAAAACTCCAACAGATTATTGTTCTTCATCTCCTCAAGTACCACTGTGGTGATTTTCAAGTTGTTTTACTGTATCATTTTTTAATAATTTCATACCAAAGTCGACATATGCCATTGACATTGCTATATAGGCATTTAAAAAAATTCATAAAAAAAATGAAATCAAATTGTTTTCTGAAAACTCCAACAGATTATTGTTCTACATCTCCTCAAGTACCACTGTGGTGATTTTCAAGTTGTTTTACTGTATCATTTTTTAATAATTGCATACCAAATTCGACATATGCAATTGACATTGCTATATAGGCATTTTAAAAATTCATAAAAAAATGAAATCAAATTGTTTTCTGAAAACTCCAACAGATTATTGTTCTTCATCTCCTCAAGTACCACTGTGGTGATTTCCAAGTTGTTTTACTGTATCATTTTTTAATAATTTCATACGAAAGTCGACATATGCTATTGACATTGCTATATAGGCATTTAAAAAAATTCATAAAAAAATGAAATCAAATTGTTTTCTGAAAACTCCAACAGATTATTGTTCTACATCTCCTCAAGTACCACTGTGGTGATTTTCAAGTTGTTTTACTGTATCATTTTTTAATAATTGCATACCAAATTCGACATATGCAATTGACATTGCTATATAGGCATTTTAAAAATTCATAAAAAAATGAAATCAAATTGTTTTCTGAAAACTCCAACAGATTATTGTTCTTCATCTCCTCAAGTACCACTGTGGTGATTTTCAAGTTGTTTTACTGTATCATTTTTTAATAATTTCATACCAAAGTCGACATATGCTATTGACATTGGTATATAGACATTTTAAAAATTCATAAAAAAATGAAATCAAATTGTTTTCTGAAAACTCCAACAGATTATTGTTCTTCATCTCCTCAAGTACCACTGTGGTGATTTTCAAGTTGTTTTACTGTATCATTTTTTAATAATTTCATACCAAAGTCGACATATGCCATTGACATTGCTATATAGGCATTTAAAAAAATTCATAAAAAAAATGAAATCAAATTGTTTTCTGAAAACTCCAACAGATTATTGTTCTACATCTCCTCAAGTACCACTGTGGTGATTTTCAAGTTGTTTTACTGTATCATTTTTTAATAATTTCATACCAAAGTCGACATATGCTATTGACATTGCTATATAGGCATTTAAAAAAATTCATAAAAAAATGAAATCAAATTGTTTTCTGAAAACTCCAACAGATTATTGTTCTACATCTCCTCAAGTACCACTGTGGTGAGTTTCAAGTTGTTTTACTGTATAATTTTTTAATAATTTCATACCAAAGTCGACATATGCTATTGACATTGGTATATAGACATTTTAAAAATTCATAAAAAAATGAAATCAAATTGTTTTCTGAAAACTCCAACAGATTATTGTTCTTCATCTCCTCAAGTACCACTGTGGTGATTTTCAAGTTGTTTTACTGTATCATTTTTTAATAATTTCATACCAAAGTCGACATATGCCATTGACATTGCTATATAGGCATTTAAAAAAATTCATAAAAAAAATGAAATCAAATTGTTTTCTGAAAACTCCAACAGATTATTGTTCTACATCTCCTCAAGTATCACTGTGGTGATTTTCAAGTTGTTTTACTGTATCATTTTTTTATAATTTCATACCAAAGTCAAGACAAATGCTGTTTACATTGCTTTATAGGTATAAACAAAATATAAAAATATGAAATCAAATTGTTTTCTGAAAACTCAACCAGATGTTTGTTCTGCATCTTCTCAAGTATCACTGTGATGATTTTCAAGTTGTTTTACTGTATCATTTTATAATAATTCCATACCAAAGTCAACATATGCAATTGACATTGCTATATAGGCATTTTAAAAATTCATAAAAATATGAAATCAAATTGTTTTCTGAAAACTCCAACAGATTATTGTTCTACATCTCCTCAAGCACCACTGTGGTGATTTTCAAGTTGTTTTACTGTATACTTTTTTAATAAAAAGTCGACATATGCTATTTACATTGCTTTATAGATATACATTTTTTTATAAAAATATGAAATCAAATTGTTTTCTGAAATCTCCAAACGATTATTGTTCTTCATCCCCTCAAGTACCACTGTGGTGATTTTCATGCAGCTTAACATGCAGTTTAATTGTTTTTATAATTGCATACCAAATCTGGACCAATAATATTTCTCTATAAATACATGATTAATAAAAACATAAAAATATGAAATCAAATTATTTTCTGAAAACTCTAAAAACAGATTATTAGTTCCCCTTCAGTCGAATCACTACGACGTTACATTGGGACAGAAGAAAAAGAAGTGTTCCTGCAGGCGCCCGTTTTCACGGCCTCAACAAAGCCTCCAGCGAGCAAGCCCCATTGAGTGCACAGTGGTGCCGCGGTTTCCTGCCTGGGCAGACCGGGACTAAAAGAGCAATTTCTCACGGCTGTGTTAGACGTTCTTTTAAGAAAGGCTTTCCGGCCGTGCGTTTGTGGGTGCGGCAGTTACCTCACCTCTCTGGACGGACATGAACGCTGTCTCACATGTCTAGGTCGTGAACATGCTGGGGCAGCGTTCCCGGATGGTTTGTGGGTTCATTGCGAACACATGACCATGGCTATGCTGAAGTCTCACCGCTCGTTCGTGAGACGGCTCCACTCATCGTCCCGCAGTAGGCGGTTAAACCATCAATGTTTTTCAGCCACCGTGGGAGACACGAGGGAGACTTGCAGATCACTGTGCCAAACGTTCCGCCGGCCCCAAACGCCCTGCGGACTTCCGCACCTCAGCGTGGTCCCGCCGAGATGCCAGAGCAGTACGCTTCCCCGCATGCCGGGCTGAGCGTCTCCTTTGGCACTCCACAGGAGGGGGAGATGTCTGTTGCAGCATCAGAGGGAGAGTCTGAGAGTGAGGATGCCATCCCGGCGGCGCAGCACCCCTCCGAGGTTTCTTCCCAGAGGTGCACGAGGAGCTGGTCAAAATGTGGCGGGCACCTTCTTCATCTTGCCCGCTCCCCAGCTCCTCTCCCCTCGCCACCCTCCGCCCCCAGTTCGACGGTACCCACATTTTCTCAAAAAGAGAAACCAGGGAAGAAGGTAAGCACTGCTTAGTGCAGGTTGACTCTTCTCCAGGACGTACATCCTTCTGGGTTCAGTCTCTTTTCCCTGTCTCCCCCCAGGCTGCCCCACCACGGTCACGACGGTCAATTCCCTTGCTACTGCCACGGTGGTTGATACGGACGGTACGGCATGGCTTGGCTTTGCGATTCAGCTCTCCAGGCGTCCGCCCAGGTTCAGAGGTACCCTTTACATTTTTGTTCCCATTTTGTTACCAGAGGTACCCTTTTCAAGCTTGCCTCTGTCCTGCTTGCGGAGGATACGATCCAGCCTGCCCCTCCAGCCGAGCTGAAGTTAGGGTCTTACTGTCTCTACTTCAACGTGCCCAGAAAGAATGGTGGATAAACACCCATCCTGGATGGAGCTCTGTTTCAGCCCCTTTTCAGGCTATCGGATCAGATGCTCACGATGAAGTGCATACGAGTATGCTTCCGTCTCCAGGGGTGGGTTGAAGAACACTCGCTGTTACGTCTCGATTCCTCCCCGGCTCAGACCCCTTCTGCGGTCTGCCCCCGGGGGTCGAGTGTTTCAGTGAAAAGTGCTTCCATTTGGCCAGTCCCCTTCTCCCCGCATCCTTCTTAAGGCCACGGGAGCTTTCCTGTCCCCTCTTCGGCAGACAGGGATTCGCGTTTACAACCGTCTCGATGACTGGTGCCTTTCAGCTCACTCGCGAGTTCAGTTGTGCGAATTTGGGGACTTGGTGCTTCGGCACCTCTGCCATCTGGTCCTTCAGGCCAACCGAGAGAAGAGCAGACTCCCTCTAGAATAGAGGGGGATGTCTTTTCCCGGGCTGGAGCCAGACTCGGTCAACAGGACAGCCCGCCTTGCCACCAAGAGTGCGCAGTCAGTGCTGTAGTGCCTATGATTATGCAGTCACAACTCATCGGTCCTTTTCAAAATTTTGAGGCTCCTGGGGCACATGACAGCTTCAGCCGTTTTTCCGTTGAGCTCGTTTCATGTGAGACCGCTTCAGCACGATCGAGTCCTGAGATGGACATAGCATCTCGGCTCAATCTGGACTGGAGTTTTCCTGCAGTGTTGCTGACTAGTCAGCCCGTGGCTTTCCACAGGTTGAGATGCTGTGTGCAACGGGCACTTAGAGCTCATCCACCATCTGCTCCTACGGAGTCAAACGTGGCAGACATTGCTACATGCCATTCTCATGATGCCAGGGAAACTTAACCGTACGGCCTGTTGGCTTCCACGGCAGTCCAACCACCCTGCGGAATGGCGACTCCACCCCGTGACGCTATTTCGCCAATGCCCAGCCACATTCGCTCGCCCTTCCCGATTCCTCCCTTTGCCAGTCGCCTCTTCTCAAAGTGGCACTGGCACACAGCTGACCTCCGGGGCTCAAGTACGTCTGTGCAAGTCCAGGGAGGACGAGGTGTAAGTCTTGCTGGTTGCGCCACGGGAGTGGCCCACCCGGACTTAGGTCTCCCTCACGGCAGCCCCTCCCTGTTAGGGCAAGGATTGACACCCGCAGACCTCTCCTTCCTCAGGCCGTGATAGAAACTATCGCTCAGTCCCGAGCCCCGTCTACCAGGCAGGCTTTTGCACTGAGATGGGGTCTGTTTGCTGACTGGTGTTCCTCTTGCGGAGAGGACCCACAGAGATGCACGATTGCAGTAATGCTTTCCTTCCTGCAAGAGAAGTTGGAGGGCAGGCTGTCCCCTTCGACTCTCAAAGTGTACGTTGCTGCTATCGCAGCGTATCATGATGCAGTAGGTGTAACATCGCTTGGTAAGCACCAACTCATCGTGAGGTTCCTGAGAGGTGCGAGGAGGATCAATCCTCCCAGACCGCACCTCGTACCCTCTTGGGATCTCTCCCTCGCCCTCCAAGGCCTGCGGGACGCCCCATTCGAGCCACTGGCGTCAGTTGAGCTAAAATTTCTGTCACTTAAGACAGCACTCCTGACTGCCCTGGCTTCCATCAAGAGGGTAGGGGACCTACAAGCCTTCTCTGTTAGCGAAGCGTGCCTAGAATTCGGGCCAGGCGATTCTCACGTTATCCTGAGACCCGGCTACATGCCCAAGGTTCCCACCACGCCTTTCTGCGATCAGGTGGTGAATCTGCAAGCTCTGACCCTGGAGGAGGTTTGGCTATGTAGTGTCCAGTCTGTGCTTCACGCATATATGAAAGCCGCACTCGGCCCTTCAGACGCACCGAGCAGCTCTTTGTCTGCTTTGGAGGTCAGCAGAAAGGGAATGCGGTCTCCAAACAGAGGTTGGCTCATTGGGTGGTAGATGCCATCTCCCTGTCATACTTGTATCAGGGACTGCCATGCCCCTTAGGTGTTCGTGCCCACTCCACACGGAGTGTTGCCTCATCCTATGCGTTGGCTCATGGCGCCTCGCTAGCAAATATCTGTAGAGCTGCGGGCTGGGCGACACTGAATACCTTCGCTAGGTTTTATAACCTTCGCGTAGAGGCTGTTTCCTCCCGTGTCCTAACATAAGGACTTCAGGTGAGGGGAGGTCGGCTGGTGTCGGCTTGCTGCGCCATTCCCATGAGGATCCGTGTGCTATTTTCCCATTAACCCTGGGTCCTCCATGCCCCGCAGTCAGGGCTAGTTGCGGAGTAGTTCCTGACTGTGCTCCTGCCGGGTCTCCTTCGCCCCGCTGGTTGTGGCAATATATGTTTCAGTATTTTCCGGTGGTCAACCAGAAGGCCTCTGTTTCCCTCGTATGTCCCTAAGAACTTATGGATATATTGAATTATTTTTATTTCCACATGGAAAGATCTCATGTGCTCCGCCCCCCAACCATGCTTCCGTACAACTGGCATTCCTGTTTTGGCCCCCAGGACGTTGGGAAGGTTACATTAACACTCCCACCTGCTAGCACGTATACCTGCCGGCACGTGGGATTGTGCCAACTGCTATATCACAGCTATGCAGATGATACCCAGATTTAACTAGCCTTATCGCCAAATGACTACAGCCCCATTGACTCCCTCTGCAAATGCATTGATGAAATTAGTTGGATGTACCAAAGCTTTCTTCAATTAAACAAGGAGAAAACAGAAGTCTTTGCATTTGGAAACAAGGATGAAGTTCATAAGGTAAATGCGTACCTTGATGCAAGGGGTCAAAAAACAAAAAATCAAGTCAAGAATCTTGGTGTGATTCTGGAGTCAGACCTGTTTCAGTAGCCATGTCAAAGCAGTAACTAAATCAGCATTCTATCATCTCAAAACCATTGCAAGAATTAGATGTTTTGTTTCCTGTCAAGACTTGGAGAAACTTGTTCATGCCTTTATCACCAGCAGGGTGGACTATTGTAATGGTCTCCTCACTTGCCTTCACAATAAGACCATTGGACAGTTGCAGCTCATACAGAACGCTGCTGCCAGGATTCTGACTAGAACCAGAAAATCAGAGCATATTACACCAGTTCTCAGGTCCTTACACTGGCTACCAGTTATGTTTAAGATAGATTTTAAAGTACTTTTACTTGTTTATAAAGCACTACAGGACCTACATACATTGCAGATATGCTCACTGAATATAAACCTAACAGACAACTCAGATCACTAGGATCGAGTCAGTTAGTAATATCAAGGGTTCACAAAAAACAAGGGGAATCCGCTTTTTGCTATTATGCCGCCCGCAGTTGGAACCAGCTTCCAGAAGAGATCAGATGTGCTAATACATTAGCCACATTTAAATCCAGACTCAAAACTCATCTGTTCAGTTGTGCATTTATTGAATGAGCACTGTGCTACGTCCGAACAGACTGCATTATTTTATGTATACTGTGCTAATTAATTTTAAAATACATTTCATCTTAAATGATCTTAAATGTTCTTAAATTCTCTGTTTTTATTGTTGTGATTATTATTTTAAATTTTTATGATTTTTATGCTATTATGATTTTAATTCCTTTTATGTTTAGCACTTTGCATTGCAATTGTGTATGAAATGTGATATATAAATAAACTTGCCTTGCCTTGCCTCGCCTTGCCTTGCCTTGTTCCCAATGTAACGTGGAAGTGATTCGACTGAAGGGGAACGTTTAGGTTATGTAGGTAACCCTCGTTCCGTGAAGGAGGGAACGGAGACGTTAGATTCCCCTGCCACGACCTTGCCGTCGCGATGACCGCGATGATTTTTTATATCTATAAAGCAATGTAAATAGCATATGTCTTGAATTTGGTATGAAATTATTAAAAGTTTTACAGTAAAACAACTTGAAAATCACCACAGTCGTACTTGAGGAGATGAAGAACAATAACATGTTGGAGTTTTCAGAAAACAATTTGATATCATATATATATATATTTTGACTTTGGTATGAAATTATTAAAAGTTTTACAGTAAAACAACTTGAAAATCACCACAGTGGTGCTTGAGGAGATGTAGAACAATAATCTGTTGGAGTTTTCAGAAAACAATTTGATTTCATATTTTTATGAATTTTTAAATTGTCTTTATAGCAATGTCAATTGCATACGTCGACTTTGGTATGCAATTATTAAAAAATTATACAGTAAAACAACTTGAAAATCACCACAGTGGTACTTGAGGAGATGAAGAACAATAATCTGTTGGAGTTTTCAGAAAACAATTTGATTTCATATTTTTATGAATTTTTTTAAATGCCTATATAGCAATGTCAATAGCATATGTCGACTTTGGTATGAAATTATTAAAAAATTATACAGTAAAACAACTTGAAAATCACCACAGTGGTACTTGAGGAGATGAAGAACAATAATCTGTTGGAGTTTTCAGAAAACAATTTGATTTCATATTTTTATGAATTTTTTTAAATGCCTATATAGCAATGTCAATAGCATATGTCGACTTTGGTATGAAATTATTAAAAAATGATACAGTAAAACAACTTGAAAATCACCACAGTGGTACTTGAGGAGATGAAGAACAATAATCTGTTGGAGTTTTCAGAAAACAATTTGATTTCATTTTTTTATGAATTTTTAAAATGTCTATATACCAATGTCAATTGCATATGTCGACTTTGGTATGAAATTATTAAAAAATGATACAGTAAAACAACTTGAAAATCACCACAGTGGTACTTGAGGAGATGTAGAACAATAATCTGTTGGAGTTTTCAGAAAACAATTTGATTTCATTTTTTTATGAATTTTTTTAAATGCCTATATAGCAATGTCAATAGCATATGTCGACTTTGGTATAAAATTATTAAAAAAATGATACAGTAAAACAACTTGAAAATCACCACAGTGGTACTTGAGGAGATGAAGAACAATAATCTGTTGGAGTTTTCAGAAAACAATTTGATTTCATTTTTTTATGAATTTTTAAAATGTCTATATACCAATGTCAATTGCATATGTCGACTTTGGTATGAAATTATTAAAAAATGATACAGTAAAACAACTTGAAAATCACCACAGTGGTACTTGAGGAGATGTAGAACAATAATCTGTTGGAGTTTTCAGAAAACAATTTGATTTCATTTTTTTATGAATTTTTTTAAATGCCTATATAGCAATGTCAATAGCATATGTCGACTTTGGTATGAAATTATTAAAAAATGATACAGTAAAACAACTTGAAAATCACCACAGTGGTACTTGAGGAGATGAAGAACAATAATCTGTTGGAGTTTTCAGAAAACAATTTGATTTCATTTTTTTATGAATTTTTAAAATGTCTATATACCAATGTCAATTGCATATGTCGACTTTGGTATGAAATTATTAAAAAATGATACAGTAAAACAACTTGAAAATCACCACAGTGGTACTTGAGGAGATGTAGAACAATAATCTGTTGGAGTTTTCAGAAAACAATTTGATTTCATTTTTTTATGAATTTTTTTAAATGCCTATATAGCAATGTCAATAGCATATGTCGACTTTGGTATGAAATTATTAAAAAATGATACAGTAAAACAACTTGAAAATCACCACAGTGGTACTTGAGGAGATGAAGAACAATAATCTGTTGGAGTTTTCAGAAAACAATTTGATTTCATTTTTTTATGAATTTTTAAAATGCCTATATAGCAATGTCAATTGCATATGTCGAATTTGGTATGCAATTATTAAAAAATAATACAGTAAAGCAACTTGAAAATCACCACAGTGGTACTTGAGGAGATGTAGAACAATAATCTGTTGGAGTTTTCAGAAAACAATTTGATTTCATTTTTTTATGAATTTTTTTAAATGCCTATATAGCAATGTCAATAGCATATGTCGACTTTGGTATGAAATTATAAAAAAATGATACAGTAAAACAACTTGAAAATCACCACAGTGGTACTTGAGGAGATGAGGAACAATAATCTGTTGGAGTTTTCAGAAAACAATTTGATTTCATTTTTTTATGAATTTTTAAATTGTCTATATACCAATGTCAATAGCATATGTCGACTTTGGTATGAAATTATAAAAAAATGATACAGTAAAACAACTTGAAAATCACCACAGTGGTACTTGAGGAGATGTAGAACAATAATCTGTTGGAGTTTTCAGAAAACAATTTGATTTCATTTTTTTATGAATTTTTAAAATGTCTATATACCAATGTCAATTGCATATGTCGACTTTGGTATGAAATTATTAAAAAATGATACAGTAAAACAACTTGAAAATCACCACAGTGGTACTTGAGGAGATGTAGAACAATAATCTGTTGGAGTTTTCAGAAAACAATTTGATTTCATTTTTTTATGAATTTTTTTAAATGCCTATATAGCAATGTCAATAGCATATGTCGACTTTGGTATGAAATTATTAAAAAATGATACAGTAAAACAACTTGAAAATCACCACAGTGGTACTTGAGGAGATGAGGAACAATAATCTGTTGGAGTTTTCAGAAAACAATTTGATTTCATTTTTTTATGAATTTTTAAATTGTCTATATACCAATGTCAATAGCATATGTCGACTTTGGTATGAAATTATAAAAAAATGATACAGTAAAACAACTTGAAAATCACCACAGTGGTACTTGAGGAGATGAAGAACAATAATCTGTTGGAGTTTTCAGAAAACAATTTGATTTCATTTTTTTATGAATTTTTTTAAATGCCTATATAACAATGTCAATGGCATATGTCGACTTTGGTATGAAATTATTAAAAAATGATACAGTAAAACAACTTGAAAATCACCACAGTGGTACTTGAGGAGATGTAGAACAATAATCTGTTGGAGTTTTCAGAAAACAATTTGATTTCATTTTTTTATGAATTTTTTTAAATGCCTATATAGCAATGTCAATAGCATATGTCGACTTTGGTATGAAATTATTAAAAAATGATACAGTAAAACAACTTGAAAATCACCACAGTGGTACTTGAGGAGATGAAGAACAATAATCTGTTGGAGTTTTCAGAAAACAATTTGATTTCATTTTTTTATGAATTTTTAAAATGCCTATATAACAATGTCAATGGCATATGTCGAATTTGGTATGAAATTATTAAAAAATGATACAGTAAAACAACTTGAAAATCACCACAGTGGTACTTGAGGAGATGTAGAACAATAATCTGTTGGAGTTTTCAGAAAACAATTTGATTTCATTTTTTAATGAATTTTTAAAATGTCTATATACCAATGTCAATTGCATATGTCGACTTTGGTATGAAATTATTAAAAAATGATACAGTAAAACAACTTGAAAATCACCACAGTGGTACTTGAGGAGATGTAGAACAATAATCTGTTGGAGTTTTCAGAAAACAATTTGATTTCATTTTTTTATGAATTTTTTTAAATGCCTATATAGCAATGTCAATAGCATATGTCGACTTTGGTATGAAATTATTAAAAAATGATACAGTAAAACAACTTGAAAATCACCACAGTGGTACTTGAGGAGATGAAGAACAATAATCTGTTGGAGTTTTCAGAAAACAATTTGATTTCATTTTTTTATGAATTTTTAAAATGCCTATATAGCAATGTCAATAGCATATGTCGACTTTGGTATGTAATTAAAATAAATGATACAGCATATAACATACAGGACATGCAGAACAATAATCTGCTGGAGTATTAGTTTGATTTCATATTTTTATGATTTAAAAAAATGTCTATATTGAGAAAAATGGTATAAATAAAAAAAAACTTTGGTATTCAATTATAAAATAATGAAACCGTTAAACAGCATGTAAATCACCACAGTGATAGGATGCAGAACAAAAATCTGTTGGAGTTTGAAGAAAATAATTCGATTTTTATATTTTTATGATTTTTTTGCGCATGTCAGATTAATAGTTTTTTTTTGGGGGGGGGGGGGGGGGGGGAGACAGAGATAGAGAGATTGTTAATAGCATTGGTCCTGACTACGGTATGCAGTTCTTAAAAGCAGTTTAGTAACATGAAATGCGCCGCGTTAGGTCGGAGGTGTTTGTTACCGTAAATATCTATATAGGCGCGCAACGTAACTTTAGGCGGAGATTAGTGATGTGCGATACCACTGGTTTCCTATCCGATCCGATACCAAGTAAAATGAAGGCGAGTATCGGCGATACCAATCCGATACCAATACTTTGCCCAAAAATTACTGTTTGGGAAATTAAAGTAACAAGTAGTGTACTTAAAAGTATCACTTTATACTGAATATGAGACATATTACGGGTTCTTCTTGTTTATTGATGAAGAATTATTATACAAAAAAAGAGCCAACTTACATATTTATTGACAGCATCTGAGCATGTATATCTTAAAACGCCTGCCTGAACATCTTAACATAAAACAATAAACATTCACACTTTTTGGTTTAGTGACATGTTAATCCAGTCCTCTTGAAGATTTTTAACCTTCTTTCAAAATTTCTCTCATTCACAGGTTTTTGTTTAGGAAGAACATATTAACAGTTTTTCCTTTGAGTCTGCTCAGTTTCTACATACAGTTTCCAATCTGCATACAGTTTCTATTTTATAAAAAATGCTGTGACTCAAACTGAAATGGCTAGTACAATACACAATTAGAGAAGTACCATAATAACTTCATAATTGCCAAAACCCACATTTTGAAATTTCTATTTAACCATCAGTCAAAACAAATGAGACGGAGAATAATACAACTGAGAATTATTCTATTGAATTATCTGTCTTCTTACCTATCAAATACTTTTCCTGGCAGACGTAATGTAAAGTCCAATGCAGCCTTGTCAAAGTAATTTAAATGATCTACTCTGCAGATAACCTTACCTAACTAAATCTGGGCCGGCTGACTTGATGTGCGATTATCTCAGGGACACATTTTACTCCAAGCTGAACTATTGCAGACATTTTGGTCATTTAATTATTTCATTACTTATTTCATAACCAAAGTTCTAAAACAAATTTGTTTATTTTAAACTTCGCTTGCGTTCACCCATATCCAATCCGCCGGACTGACAGCGTGACTGAACAACATGTTCCAGCGCACTGAGTGGCTACTGGCTAGCGTGCTCTGCAGTTGTAAAGTGCCATATTATGCACATGACTTGGCAGGCGGAAGAACAAGTAGTTCCGACTAAATTGGCATTATTCAGATGAATTAGGGTAATTGTGGTTACTTTCCACTGTATTTCTATTTCCAATAAACTACATATTTGCTCAAAATTACTGAAATATCGATATTTTGATGAGATAATCGATTCTAGAACATACAAAGCTGGTATCGGAGATATCGATATTTTAGTATCGATCCGCACATCACTAGCGGAGATGGCGTGACCGCACTTTTACGAAGCGCAGATGGTGTGACCGCAGTCTGAAGACAGTGCTTTAACTTTGAAATAAAACATATCACAAAAGGCTGATTTGTTGATGTGTTCTAATGGGTATTTACAAACAAATCGCTGAAATATATTTATATTAAAGGCGTTCTAATTCGTGCAATTTATGTTGTTTGTGAGCACATGTCGAGAGAGAGAGAGTGCTTACGGCTTGTATAAGTGCTGAAGGGTGCGATCTTTTCTTTTACAAGAACTACTCACAAACCACTGAATTTAGCTGTTGATATGTTCTAATGGGTATTTAGAGTTAAATCGCTGTAATATTTACATTTTTAAGGCGGTATTTATTTGTATTTCCACCGTTTTCAGAGTGACTGTAAGTAAGAGCTTTGAGTCCCGCCTCTTCAGTCAAGAGGTATTACTGTTAGAGGGCGCATTTTTTCTCAGCCCATGTAATTCATTGGGAAATTTGTCATATTCAAAAATTAATAATAAATCAACTGTACATCTGATCAGTCCAAATAGATATAGCAACTCTTTCGGGACAAGGGCCCAGGTCTCTGCCAAGTTTGGGCCTTGTGGCTTCAAAGGCCTCGGAGGAGTAGCTGTCAGAAATTCCTTTAGGTCATAAGAATAATAAAATATAATAATAAGTTTAAATAGCATAACAATATGTTGGCTTCTCCAAGCCAACATAATAATAATAATAAGTTTAAATAGCATAACAGTATGTTGGCTCTCCAAGCCAACATAATAAGCTTTCCATTGATGTATGGTTTGTTTGGATAGGACAATATTGGCAGAGATACAACTATTTGAAAATCTAGAATCTAAGGTTAAAAAAATTGAAATCAAGAAAGTTGCCTTTAAAGTTGTCCAAATGAAGTTCTTAGCAATGCATATTACTAAGCAAAAATAAGTTTTGATAAATTTACAGTAGGAAACTTACAAAATATCTTCATAGAACATGATCTTTACTTGGTGTCCTAAAGAATTTTGACATAAAGAAATTTTTTTTGACCCATACAATGTATTTTTGGCTCTTGCTACAAATATACCTGCGCTACTTAAGACTGGTTTTGTGGTCCAGAGTCACATAATTAAATGGCATTTAAAATGATCAACTTTAAATACTTGGTCATCCCTGCAAAAATTATTTTCCAAAAGGACATGCAAAGTAAAGGAACTTCTGTTTGCTGCTTTGACTGTTTAGCATATAAATGCATCGTATGGACATGGAAATGTATCTTCGTATCAGCTGAGGAGGCTTATAATTTATTCTCTGATCCTGGCAAACCTCGAAAGCACAGTGAGGAAGCTTTCATTACCTTCATTAATCAAGACACACAAAAAAACTATTCTTATTCAGTTATCAGTTGATGTCACAGAGAGTGGGTTTTCATTTTCCCTGCAGGTGTTTTGAGAGGGACAAAATCAGCCCACCATTTGCGAGGAGAATTAAGTATTGCGTGATCTGGCATGAATCACAGATGCATACAGGTGCGTGAAGTGGTCTGTTTGGTGCTCCACTTCAGCGCTGCTGCTGCAACATTCGCCACCCTCATCTGTTTTGGGCCTCATTTGCTCCATGCTTTTTAGCACGAGGCAGCGACAGAGGGAGAGAGAGGCCTGTCATTAAAAATTCTCTCTGTTCCCAAGGGCGATTGAAGACTAGGGGTATGGCACACAAAGCTGTGGTTTTAAATGCCAGCCCAGGGAGCTCTAGGAATTAGCAGCTTGAACTGAGATGTCCTGCAGGCATCAGGCAGTGTGCTTGTACCAGACCAATCAGGACTTTAGGCTGTCTGTACAACTTGATTCGAAAAGCCAATCCGTCAGGACAAACTGCTTTATTAGCATACAAAACATAACACGTGGAGAAAGAAAAACAAGGATGATTTGTTCAGGAAAACTTTTCCAATAGGTATATGAATGTATTATAATCCACACAGATTATATATATATATATATATATATATATATATATATAAGGGATTTCCTGAAAAGTCATTTGTTTTATTACTCCTATGAGTCTCTGTGCAAGGGCGCACACCTGTGTAGAGTATGAGCGAGAATTTAACACTCCAAAATGGTGCTGGATTATTATGCATCATTTCGTGTGGACTATTATTTATCAAATCACCAATAGCAGTATTTTGCAAAACCCTTAATTAGCATCATAAAAATATTTCTTTATTTAAATATCACAATTACGTCAATACCCCTAAAATGTATAGAATTTTCTTTTTTAAGAAAAGAAAACGTTTAACCAAGGTGCTGACGCAGTCTCTCATTTAGTATTGTTGCATGCAGCCCCCACTTCTAAGAAAAGCTACAGTTAGAGCGTCAGCCCAGGTTGTCATCCTTTTTATTTCTGTTGGAGGACACATAAAGATTCGTCCTCTTACTCATCTTCCCTCAGCTCCAGTGAATTCACATTTATAAACCTGACTGAGGCAGTCTCGCGCTCGCTCTTTGTTAAATAAAGAGTGCACTGCGACTGCGCTCTGAGTTGAGAGAACAAGGCCACACACACAATAGACTGTATAAAGGAATGCCATCTTTCAATGAGGCAAATACAGATTGCCTCAAGCTATTGAATTTCAGCCTACTGAAAAACACTGCTATTTCTCTTAAAAGAACAGACTGTGCATGTCTGGTGCAGGCCAACATGCTAAAGACCGCATTTATACTACATCCGCTAATTTGAAAGTATAGCAGAAGCTAAGTTATTAATTATTTATTAATTATCTAATTTTTATGGTAATTTTAGAGTTTTAAATGTGGTGTTGTCATGCATGTAATTTTACACACAAAAGGTTTGTATGCAATTTAAAAGCCTGTTAACAAGCATATCGTTGCCATCTGGTTATACCACTCAGAGCAATGTACTTTCCCTAATTGTAAAATTTTTAAATTGGCCTAATAAAAAAAAAAAAAAAAAAAAAAAAAATGAGAGACAGGTTTATGCCAAAAGTGCTGTCAATTTAGTTTAAAGGAGTAGTTCACTTTCAGAACAAAAATTTACAGATTATGTACTCACCCCCTTGTCATCCAAGATGTTCATGTCTTTCTTTCTTTCTTCAGTTGTAAGGAAATTATGTATTTTGAGGAAAACATTTCAGGATTTCTCTCCATGTAATGGACTTTTATGGTACCCCTGAGTTTGAACTTCCAAAATACAGATTCAAATGGCTCTAAACGATCACAGCCGAGGAAAGAAGGGTCTTCTCTAGCAAAACGAGTGGTTATTTTCTAAAAAAAAAAAAAAAAGTATACTTTTTAACCTCAAATGCTTGTCTTTTCTAGTTTCTTTTCTGTGTGTACTCTGTGTAGAGATTAAAATGTATATAAATTGTAAATGTTTTTAGAAAATAACCGATTGTTTCACTAGATAAGACGTTTCTTCCTCGACTGGGATCATTTAGAGCCCTTTGAAGCTAAGTTCAAACTCGGGGGCACCATAGAAGTCCATTATATGGAGACAAATCCTGAAATGTTTTTCTCAAAAAACAATTTTTTTACGACTGAAGAAAGAAAGACATGAATATCTTGGATGACAATGGGTTGAGTACATTATCTGTAAATTTATGTTCTGAAAGTGAACTACTCCTTTAGGAAAGGAAAGGAGGTGAAGTGAGGCCAAGTATGGTGACCCATACTAGGAATTTGTGCTCTGCATTTAACCCATCCAAGTGCACACACACAGTAGTGAACACACACACACCCGGAGGAGTGGGCAGCCATTGCTGCGGCGCCCGGGGAGCAGTTGGGGGATCGGTGCCTTGCTCAAGGGACTCACCTCAGTCGTGGTATTGAGGGTGAGTCCCTTGAGCAAGGCACCGATCCCCCAACTGCTCCCCGGGGGACTTTAATTGTATTAAACCCAGTATACAGTTAAGCAAAAGTTTAAGTCAAAAGTTTACATACACTTTGCAGAATCTGCAAAATGGCAATCATTTTACCAAAATCAAAGGAATCATTCAAAATGCATGTTGTCTTTTTTATTTATAACTGACCTGTATAAGATATTTCACATAAAAGATGTTTACATATAGTCTACAAGAGAAAAAACTAGTTTATAAAAATGACCCTGTTCAAAAGTTTTCATACACTTGATTCTTAATACTGTCATTACCTAAATGATCCACAGCTGTTTGTTTGTTTTTTCTTTTTCTTTTCTGTTTGTTTAGCGATAGTTGTTCATGAGTCCCCGGTTTGTCCTGAACAGTTAAACTGCCCGCTGTTTTTCAGAAAAATCCTTCAGGTCCCACAAATTCTTTGGTTCTTCAGCATTTTTGTGTATTTGAACCCTTTCCAACAATGACACTGGTTTTGATTTTTTTTCTTATTTTGCCTAAATATCATACATTTTTCATTTATTTTGTTTCATTTATATTTACATGTTTCCCAGAATTCAAAATAAAGTAATTTACCCTGATCTTTAAATTGCAAAAATTAATGCAGCGTTTTTCCTTCTGGAGCATCAGTACGCATTTGAACCTTCTGTAATAGTTGGATATGAGTGTGAAAAAATGGGTCTCAAAATCATACAGTCAGTGCTGAAAAACTGAAGAATTTGTGGGACCTGAAGGATTTTTCTGAAAAGTAGAGGGCAGTTTAACTGTTCAGGACATTTAATTGCTTCATAAACAACTATCACTAAACAACAACAACAAAAACACAGCTGTAAACCATTCAGGTAACACCACCGTATTAAAAATCAAGCATATGTAAACTTTTAAATAGGGTCATTTTTATCAATTCAACTATTATTTTCTCTTGTGGACTATATGTAAATGTCTTTTATGTGAAGTATTTTATTGAGGTCAGTACTAAATAAAAACAAATTGCATTTTGTATGATCCCTATTATTTTGGCAAAATAAATTCTGCAAGGTGTATGTAAACTTTTGACTTCAACTGTATGTTTCCTAATTGCATGTTTAGAGCAGAAATATTCAGCAAAAATTAAAAGAATATAAAAGGGGAGTAATTAATTTTATGTAAAGGGGATTAGATAACTAATTCAGTTTTCTTATGCCTTCTTGTCAAGTGCCACCTAGACATGCCACCTACATAGTCATCATAACAAACACCTTCATATTAGTGTCTACCCGGTGAATGGCGAGAGACACTAGATTAGAGCAAGAAGCCTCTCTAGCATATTATTCTGAGGCAAAGAGGGAGAGAACATTTCAATGTCAAAGAGTTATCAGGTTTGCTTTGATGCAAATGAATCGGATAAAAGGCAGACACTTAAGAGAAAACCTTGAGAAACTGTGGTTCTGATGCAGTGTGCT
The DNA here is from genome assembly GCF_049309525.1 of Garra rufa. Taxonomy (NCBI): domain Eukaryota; kingdom Metazoa; phylum Chordata; class Actinopteri; order Cypriniformes; family Cyprinidae; genus Garra; species Garra rufa. The sequence continues at coordinate 38,030,181 of NC_133365.1, read as the reverse complement.
CTCCTTCTTTTCCCTGACAGTAGTCGAAGAAGAAATCAGCTCCTCCATGATCCACTGAGCCAACGCAGCATTAGCCTCTCAACGGTCTCACCACGTAATGATGGAGGACTCAACAGAGGTGCGGACGGACGGAAACTCTTTGCTTAAAGCAGTGTATCTGTGCCGCCTGAGGCTGACGCGTCTGCTGCTGGAAGGAGGGGCTTACATTAATGAGAGCAATGAGAGAGGGGAAACTCCACTGATGGTGGCCTGCAAAAGCCACCATGCTGATGCTCAGAGTGTGCCAAAACCCAAGATCATCAGGTGGATCTACTATAAAGTCAATTATACCAGCTGACTGTGCCATATTAGTTTATTAAAAAGTGTTTAAAATACAAATTAAACTTCAACACAGTGACTTATGTATGATGACGAGCATGTTTTAATTTCTGAAAATTAAATAAATTTTTATATTTGTTAGCTGTATATGCTAAAATTAAATTGAGAAAGTCTAATTTATAAAACATAGAAAAGCTTAAGTACTTTTGCATAATATTTTATTACTATTTATTAGAACTACAGACTCTAAATGAATATGTGTTAATACCAAAAAGTCTCTTAAACTATCAGAATTTTAGAGTGTTTATGTAGAATGACTCCCCAAAAAATAAAATATATATAAAAAAAATAATTTGCCATTGAATTTAAAATTTTGAAATTTAAAATAAGTTTACACTTTTATTTAGCAACTTTTGTTTGTTTTTTGAGCACCAAATCAGCATATTAGAATGATTTCTGAAGGATCATGTGACACTGAAGACTGGAGTAATGACTTTGAGAACTTTGCTATCATTGGAATTATTTACATTTTAAAAGATATTAAAATGGAAAACTTTTATTTTACTTTTACTTTAATTACTTTTTACAGTGTTACTTATGTATTTACAGTGTTTTTATTTTATTTATATCAAATAAATTTATAAGAGATCCCAAACTTTAGAAGCATAGAATAACATAATTTTACATAATTTTTTAATTTTAAACATTTTAAAGGGTATTTAAATGGTAAAGAAAATATCTAAATTTATCTTGAATTACTTGATGGTAACACCTGAATCTATTCTTGAAAATGGCATAAATGTTTTAAAAAATTAAATATTAATAACAAGAGTATATTTCTTGGTTGGCACACTGTATTTTTTCGAAATAATAATTAAAAAACAATAATAATTTATCAACTTAAATAATAATATATAATAACATTTTATTTTATTTATTTTTTGATTATTATGTTAAAAACAGCTGAGTAGATTTTTTTCAGGTTCATCAAAGAATCCTGAAAAAATTTACTCAACTGTTTTAAATATTGATATTAGTAATAAAAAAATGTTTCTTGAACAGCAAATCATTAGAATAATTTCTGAAGGATCATGTGATACTGAAGACTGGAGTAATAATGCTGAACATTTAGCTTTGATCACTGGAATAAATTATATTGGTAAAATTGTTCAAATAGAAAGCAGTTATTTTAAATAGTAAAAATATTTCACAATATTACTGCATCTGCTGTATTTTGCATCAAATAATTACAGGCTTCGTGAGCAGAAGAGATTTATTTAACAAACACTGAAAATCGTACTGTTAAAAACTTTTGACTGGTAGTGTATATCATGGACACTCCAATATGCCATTGATCCTTTCCTTTATGAGCTCACTCTAATGAATCAATTTTCTCACCAGGTATCTTCTTGAAAATGGTGCAGACCCCAACATTCAGGACAAGTCTGGTAAGACCGCCCTAATGCATGCCTGCATAGAGCGGGCAGGCGATGAAGTGCTATCGCTTCTTCTCTCCAGTGGAGCTGACCCTAGTTTGGAGGACCACACTGGTTCCTCTGCTCTGGTCTATGCAGTTAACGCTGGAGACAAGGATGCGCTGAGAGTACTACTAGATGCCTGCAAGGCCAAAGGCAAAGAAGTCATCATCATAACAACAGACAAACTACCCTCTGGAAGACAAATGACCAAGCAGTATCTGAACGTACCACCTCCTCCAAATCTTGAGGACCGGTTGCACTGTGCCCCTGCGTCATGTATGTGCCCTTCTGAAATTAAACTCTGTACTCCTCTTATCACACCACCCACCAATAACCAATCCGAGAGCCTGGGATCCACCCCAACAGTGCCCACATCCAAGCCAGGATCACCGACTCAAGACTCAAGCCCTCTGCAAGCAGCTAGTGTGGCGAAGCTGTTGCATCTACAGAGGCTTCATTCAGAGCCCTGGCTGAAGATCCCTCCATCTCTGCTTCTACAACAAAGCAAGTCTTCATCCCTGACCGAGGAGCTTCTAGATATCACCCCTGAAGAGGAGCTCTCCTTTGGGTACAACAGGTGCAGACCTCCACTGAGAGCGCCAGTAGCTCGGCACCAAAGCATTGACATCAAAGACTCAACTGGTCTGCTTAGAGCCTTTGAGACATCCTCTGATGCTGAAAGAGAACTGACAAGAGAACAGAAATGGCTCAGTAGAAAAATGTCATATGATGGTGAGTTGATACCACACTCGTCTTCGCATCAGAACCTCAAACAAGCATCCATCTCAGATGCTGCGCCTGTAGACCGGGACCCAGACTGTCTTCCCAACCTGGCCGTTTCAAGCCTGCTCAATGTGTTTCGCCGGCGCAATATCGGAATGGACCATTATAGTTCTGACTCTCAGTTGCCTCAATTTGGGAGCCAACTCTCTGAAGATCTCGGGAAGACTGGAAGTGGAGGAGGAACTGGAGGGACGGAGAAACGCAAGCTTGTTACCAGTCGCTCCTCCACTCTCTCTGGATCCAGAGAGTCTCTGGAGAGTCTCGTCCAGAGGAGGAGCCCAGCCATGCTGGAGCGGAGGGGATCCGGAGCCTTGCTCCTAGACCATATCTCACAGACCCGGCCTGGTTATCTGCCACCTCTCAATCCACATGCGCCCATTCCAGATATCAAAGTCAATACCAGTGTTGGCCTCAACAGTGGAAGCAAGCCTGTGCCAGGAACTACACCCATTGTTTCTGGATCAAGGCATTTTGTGCCCTGTGCCCCAAGTCATCCCAGAGATCACAAGAATAAGAAGAGTCTGCTAAGACGACACTCCATGCAAACCGAGCAGATCAAGCAGCTGGTCAATTTTGAGGAGATCTTTGGTCAGTAAACATCACAAAAGAAAGGTTGTGGTAAATATAGAGATTTAGGGCCAGATTTACTAACAGCTTGTGCAGTGCAAACTGTCTTTTGGTGTTAAAATAGTACTGTCAGGGTTTACTAAAGACAAGCAGTGAAGAATTAGCACTGAAAAGGCGTGGACAGTTATTTTTGCACCTGACCTTATTGAATATTCATTTGTAGGAATTCCCCTTTCAGACGCAATATTTATGGGAGGAGAGTATTAAAATGAATCACTTAAAGGGATAGTTCATGCAAAAGTAAGCATTTGATGTTTATCTGTTTACCCCCAAGGCACCCAAGATGTAGACTTTGTTTCTTCAGTAGAATACAAAAGAAGATTTTTAACTCAAACCGTTGCAGTCTGTCAGTCATATAATGGCAGTCAATAGGACTCATGCCTTTGAGAGTAAAAAAAAAAACATACAAGGACAAAACCAAATTAAACCCTGTGGCTCATGACGATACATTAAAGGGATGGTTCGGAGTAGAATTGACTTCATTGCTATGCACTCCGAAGCCCATCTAAATACCCCATCCGAAGTTTTTTTTTACCTTAGTCGAACATTTATGGAGATATTAGAGTTTTTCGAATTGCTTGTTACAGGAGTGAATGGTACATGTGATGTATCTCGTAAATTGCACCACTAAACATGCAAGTTATCTTACCAAACTTGTACAGTAGTGTAAATAGGTTATGTACTCACAAAACGCTGCATCGGAACATTTGTAAGTCCACCATGAGTTTTTTAAAAACACGTTTTACCCGAGAACTACTAGTCTCAAAAACAAGTCGACGTCACTTCCCTGGTTTGAAAAAAGCACGTAAAAGTCCTCCTACTACATCTGTGTGCATGTAAACTTAAAGGAGGACTTTTACGTGCTTTTTTCAAACCAGGGAAGTGACGTCGACGTGTCGCCATTTGTAGTTTTTGAGACTAGTAGGGATCGGCAAAAAAGTGTTTTTAAAACACTCATGGTGGACTTACAAATGTTCTGATGCAGCGTTTTGTGAGTACATAACCTATTTACACTACTACAAGTTTGGTAAGATTACTTGCACGTTTAGTGGTGCAATTTACGAGATACATCACATGTACCATTCACTCCTGTAACAAGCAATTCGAAAAACTCTAATATCTCCATAAATGTTTGACTAAGGTAAAAAAAACTTCGGATGGGGTATTTACATGGGCTTCGGAGTGCATAGCAATGAAGTCAATTCTACTCCGAACCATCCCTTTAAGGTCTTAACACACTAAACAATCTGTCTGTGCAAGAAACTGAACAGTATTTATATAATTTTCTACCTATGATCCACCACAATGCCCAACTGTCCTAAGTCATTCACAACAGCCGGCGCGTGACGTAGAGCAAGGAACCATAACTTCAGTTGTTCAGGCTCAAAAGTTAGGAGTCTGTGAAAAGTCAACACTCCCAGATGAGTTTGCGCAAGCAAATGTATTCTTTTAGTTTTTAATAGGTTGCAACAATCAGGATAAGCACAAGTAATTACCATTTTAAGTAGCCATCGTACCCACAACCTCTCTGTGTAAATAATGAGTCACGTATATGCACGACAGATCATTTCCGCGCATGCGTCTACTATGCCAGAGCAACAGTTTGAGTTAAAAATCTTCGTTTGTGTTCTACTGAAGAAACAAAGTCACCTACATCTTGGATACCCTGGGGGTAAGCAGATAAACATAACATTTTTATTTTTGGGTAAACTTTCCTTTTAAAGCAGGCGGTAATCTTGGGAGACTGCACTGGTCATTATGGAAAGTATTATGGCTGCATCTGTGTTCTTTAATGTGCACATTGTCAGTAAATCACACACAGAATTTTCCCCTCTCATCTGCGCTTTTATGAAATTGAACTCTTAATGCTAATTCGCCCTGTTTAGTAAATCTGGCCCTTAAAGTCATTTGTCAGTCTACACGAAGTCTGCAATCTAAAGAGAATACATTTTAGATGTAAAAAGGAATTATAATGAACATCTCAACCACCTCTCTAAAATGCACTTTTCAAACTGGACAATGGGAATATGTTTATTTTGATCATTATAAACTTTACTGCACTTTACTTCTGTTCTTTGTGCTCTCACTCATTAGTGCACTGAATCAGAATACTGACACTTTGTTGCTGTTTAAGGCACTGCTTTCTTTGTATTTACAAAACAGAATATAGTGTGATCTTGAATTTATGCATTGACTGTAAATAAATGCAGCATAAAACATTACTTTCACTTTCTTGCATATAGAACTAAGTGTTGTCCAATGATATTGCATGCAATGTATTTGTGACACTTTCTGCAAAAATAAATGAAACCGAAATAATTTAACAGATAACACTTTTGCTTCCTTCTATAGTGGTTATATATTTCTATTCAAACGTTTGGGGTTAAAAAAAGCATAGTGTTCAAATCTTAGATGTTTACTAAGATCTTTTTATTATCTATTGAAACTCACAATACTATTTAAAATATCAGTTAGTTAACTTTAATATATCTAAAGATCATCATTTAGTGGTTACTTTCATTTGGGAGGTGGCTGTCCCAAACCCTATTGAAATATTTTTTGCAATTTTTTTTTTGAAGTGAAGTTTAAAAAGTTTTTTTTTTCTTTTAAAATTATAAAACTTTACGTAAAATGTGTCCCAAATTTTTGTCACTACCGAAACCTATAAACCACTACCGTCCATTGGCTGAGACCAACACTATTTTTCTATAATTAAACACTTAGGTTATTCCATAACATTTAGTTTTTATATGTGTACAACTGTTCAGAACTGTGCTAGCTAACCATGTGCTGACTAGCATCTTTGAGCTAGGTTCAAAGTATCTAAAATTATAACTAACAAAACAATCAGGTAGTGACATCTTTTTTTGCGTGTGTGTTGTCCCATAAAATTGTCACTTCCGAAACAGTCACAAAAGGGAACACATAATCCTTTACTTGGGGAAAATAAACAATTTTAGTACAGTTATGCACATTTTAATGTATTTTAGTAGTGTTTTAGTATGTGGGTTAAAAGTCTGTAATGTAATGCAGTTGCCACAAAAATGCACTGTCACAAACATGGGATGTTTTTTTTTAAATAAAGTATACAAAATTATCAACCAAGATGTTATGATAGTTTTTGGTTCATTATATGAACAGCAAATCGGCATTTCGGACGGATCATATCGTGACACTGAAAACTGAAGTAATGACTGCTGAAAATTCACCTAAAAAAGTTTTCTCTGTTTTTCTCTATTTTTGATCAATTAAATGCAACCTTGGTGAGCATACTTGACTGAACATACGACCCCAAGGTTTAAACTGCGGTGTATATTAGAGGCATAAACATTTTTTTCATAAATTTATTATGCATTTGTGATGACAAAATGCAAATATACAAAAATGTTACAAAAATATAGCATTTCCCAAAGGTTTGTGTTTGTGTCTCTTTGTACACGATTGGGTTAATTAAGCATAACAACATATGAAATGCATATTTAAACGTTAAAATGTATGGCTCAAATACAGAGTCTATAGATGTGTCCCAGTTCAAGTACTTATGCACCATTCTAAACTATTTTAGTATAGTGTGATTAGTGTGTTCACATTGAAAATTCCAAAAAGAAAAGGTGCACTTTAAATACTCATGCACTTAACAAACTTAAAAAACAGGGTATCAGCGGATCCTTAAAAAGCCTTAAATAACGCTTAATTTCAAAGGTGATGCATACATTTCAAAAGTAAAAAAATGGCCTTTATAAAGGTAAATCAAATATGCAGATTTAAGATGTAAAAGCTGATAGAGCACTGATGAAAATATTGCTTCAGAATAAATTGTTTACATCACCAGATATCTCTAAGTGGTACTTTTATGGGGACATTTGCGTGGAATAGTATCTGCTTATATGAAAAGTTCACTGTATATTTTGTTTACTTTTAACATTAAACACATTAAATATTACATATATGCATGTAATATAACATACATTTCCATTACAGGTTTAGGTCTTAAATTTCATATAAGGTGGTATTAAAAAGGTCTTAAAAAGTCTTAAATTTCACTTCATATCTGCAGATACCCTGAAAAAATGAAGTGTGGAATGTTGGATACTTCAACACTGCACTCATGACAAAATAAGCCTATAAAATTCATATCACATAGTGTGTAATGTGTAATTTGCAACTTATGTGTTACAGTACTTGCTTTTTAGGAGTAGCCAGGTAGTCCTTTAAACAGTTTGATCTGAGATTCTAACAGATCATAATAGATCCTGGTTTTGCTAAAGTTTTGCCTGTATGGCACCAGATCCTCCACTTTAAGAATATCATATTGCCCTGTCCATACAGTCAGGCTGTACCTGAGAGAAAAAAGGTGAGATATTAAACAGAATCTCATTGACATTAAGGCAGAAGACAATCAACTTCACTTTAAATTAGGCATCTTAGTATGAAAATGTCAAATAATCCAAAACACAAATACCATTGTCATCCTTCTATATATGCTTCATAAGACTTCATTTGTTCTGAGTGATTGAAATAACTTGCACAGTCACCTTCAAAAAATATCTTACAGAGAGAGGAAGACTGGTGAAGAGCACTAAGGCTTAAACCTTCCCTTCATATCCTCTAATACCTCAACACTGTCCTCCAGTAAAGCTATGAGCTTCTATTCCAGTCACAAACAAGTGTAATAGACGAGCCAGAACCAAATTATCCAGCAAGAAATTACTAAGCATTAGAATGAACTTGATTGTGTCCTTGCTTATATAACATAAATCAATCACCGAGGTAATAAAAAGAGTCCTTCACACAGATGCGTGGCTTAATAGCCTCTATAGCAGTAAATACAGACATACATTTAAATAGACTGATTAATGGTGAATTTCTCACCGGTCTGACTGCTTCAAAAGCCATTGGAACTGTGGGAAGGACGCAGGAAGGAGAGCTGCTCGGACTGGAAATGTGACTGGTTGCTTTAGGGATCTGCATAATTCTTCCATCTGATGAACCATCTCCCAGCTATAACCTGTTTCGCAAAACAACACAAACACAGCAAATACTAATCAATGTCTGAATTACAATAATAATAATAGTTCAGAATTAAAAATGGAATACACACCAAGGAATCAAGCAAAAAGCTGGGGGCAAAAAGTAAAAGTACTTTTATTTTCATACAAGGACAGACCAAACAGATGCTAATAAAATAAAATTGCCAGTGGAGGTAACCATAACAACAGTATGTTGCTCATTTAAGGCAATTTAAAGGCAAAATAATCTGTGTGTGTGTGTATATGTATTAATATACTGCCATTCAAAAATTGAAAGAAGTCTCTTTTCATCAAAGACTGCATCTATTTGATCAAAAATACAAAAACTGTGATAAAAATTTGATCAGTTTTAATATACACTACTAGTCAAACGTTTTTGAACAGTAAGATTTTTATTGTTTTTTAAAGAATTCTCTTCTGCTCACCAAGCCTGCATTTATTTGATCCAAAAATACAGTAAAGGCAGTAATATTGTGTTAAAATGTTACTGTTTAATATAAATGCTTTTTATTTGAATATATTTTAAAATGTAATTTATTCCTGTGATCAAAGCAATTAGATCAAGTGTCACATGATCCTTCAGAAATTATTCTAATATGCTGATTTACTGCTCAAGAAACATTTTATATTGTTATTATCAATATTTAAAACAGTTGAGTACATTTTTAGAAAGATCCAAAGATCAGCATTTTTTGGAAACTGGTACTTTTATTTAGCAAGGATGCTTTAAATTGGTCAAAAGTGATGATGAAGACATCTATAATGTTACAAAGATTTCTATTTCAGATAAATGCCAAAGTCATCAAAGTAACCTGAAAAAAAGTCTACTCAGCTGTTTTCAAATTAATAATAAAGTTTTTCTGAGGAGCAAATTAGAATATCAAAATCATTTCTGAAGGATCATGTGCCTGGAGTAATGATGCTGAAAATGCAGCTTTGAAATCACAGGAATAAATTACATTTTAAAATATATTCAAATAGAAAACAATTTTAAATAGTACAAATATTTCAAATTTTACTGTTTTTGATGTACTTTGGATCAAATAAATGCAGATTGGTGAGTAGAAGAGACAACAAAAAAACAAAAAAAAAAAAAAAAAAAAAAAACATTACAAATCTTACTGTTCAGAAACTTTTGACTGGTAGTGTATTTTAAAATTGTATTTTATTCCTGCAATGGCGAAGCTGAATTTTCGGCAGCCATTACTTCAGTCTTCAATGTCACAAGATCCTTTAGAAATCATTCTAATATGCTGATTTGATGCTTTTAATGTTGAAAACAGTTGTGCTGCTTAATGTTTTTGTGGAAAATTTGATAATTTTCCAGAGTTCTTTGACAAGTAGGAAGTTCAAAACAACTGCATTTATGTCATATAGAAATTATTTGTAACATTAGAAATGCCTTTACAATCCTTTTTGATCAACTTAATGCATCCTTTCTGAATAAAAATCTTACTTTCTTTAAATAACATTAAATAAAAATCTTACTTACCCTTAAACTTTTAAAAGGTAGTGTATATACACAGTATATATAGCACACTTCTGATTGTCAGTAAACAAAAACCTTTAGTCACCCTACTCTAGCACAAGTCTTCTTACCGGGATTGTCTGCATTTACATCCCATCCAGTGGTCCAACCCAAAGAGAGAACATCATTTTCTGATCTTTGAGCCACTTCCTTTAAACATACATGAGGGTCTAGAGGAGTGGCTTTGCCCCCAGGGCCAGGGAGAATATCAGCATTGATCCACACAGGTCCTTGCAGCTGATCTCGGACCTCTTCAAGTAGAATCATGGATGGGGATACAGCTGCCAGACTGTGAATGAAAATGACAAGTTGATCTGCCATTCATTAGCAGCAAAGACAATGGGGAAGAAATCAATCTAAACAAGCAACATGACTAGTGTCAAGAACTTTATTAATTTTTAAGAATAAAGAGCTGTGCTGTTTTGCCTTTTGAAATCCAATTTTATTCCTTTGTCTGATTTCACAACTTCTTTAAGCCAGTCCTGCAGAGTGATATCACTGTCATTGTCAGGTGGGTGAGCCATAATGGGCTCTTTTGGATCTTGAGCCCTGAGAAGTACATCTGCTTCAATCATCTGTGCAGAACCTTAATGAAGACCAAAGGGTAGGAAGTGAAAACACTATCAAAACACACATTATTTATTAAACTCATGACATGACAAGGTATAAAACGAAAGTGTAAAGTAGTGTAGGAGCAAAACAAATGCTTCTTTATATTTGTACTCACCTTGTAGAGCCTCTGTGAGTTTGCTCTTACTGTTTGCAGCATGATACCACTCAATATCAGCAGCATCTTTTGTTTGTATCGTCCCCTTGTTGAGGAAATATTCCAGTGTATGTTCACTCATTGGTTCTAAAATTTTGTGCAGCATATGTTTAGTTTAGTCAGAGAGAATTTACACTGATTCTTTTTCATCTGGACTAATGCAATGACAGTAACGTTATCTGATTGGACAGCTAGCAAGTTAGCTTTCTTACCTTTGGAGTTTGACAGCAACGCTAGTTTGAGGTAACAAACGACCAAAGATGCGAGAACTGTTGTACATAAGATAAAACGATACCATTTATGTTTAACTAAACCCATGTATTGTTATAAGTAATGTACCTTTTCGAACATAACATTTAAATTACGACCGCTAACAGCTAACTTACTAAACCGGTAGCATGAAGCATTATGGGATATGTAGTTATTCAGTCTCATGTCCATCTCGCTTTCACTTTACGAAATGTACAGCACTAGTCAATGGTTTGGTTATGAATATTAATTTAAATATTTTATAAGTAAAAAAAGTTTTTTATGATATTACGGAGGAAAAATATACGTTATTTCTAACATTTTTAACACACACACACACACACACACACACACACACACACACACACACACACACACACACACACACACACGTATGTAGGCTATATAAAGAAACTTACAGGACATACCCAGACTTTGTTGGCTGATCCAACACACCTAAATAAAGTGTTTGAATTACATTTTGTAAAGAAATTTATTCATGGGCACTTTTAATTTATAAAACAAACTTAACAGCATAAGCTGTTGGATCAAATTGTATATAATGTTTGCCCAAACATTTGACTACAAAATTTTCAATATCTATTTATATTGTAAAGCTATAGAGATAACATGAAATGGAGATTGGTGACACATAGTTTTCATTAGCTATGTCATTCAGCTTAGATATTTTATTTGTTGGCTTTTGATGCATAGATGGAGGAGGATTTAATTCATAATCCATTTAGCTATGCATTATGCATATTAGATCCTATCAGCTCTCTTTATTGAGCGTTTGCGGTTATAATTGTGTGTATTTTCAGTTCTGTGCTAGGTTATTCTGGGTTACCTGATTCTGGTTCATCTAAGGTAATGGCACATAATATGAAAATATTGCAGGTATTTGTCCTTCGAAATGATACAACATGAAAGTACATTCTTGTCTTGTTCTATTAAACATCTTTATTGTCAGGTTTACTTTCTCTCATTTCAGAAGAGGGTTGATTTGGTTTGGAGGTCTGCTGTTCATCAGCTGTAAGGCTGTCAGAAGCAGTGAGATGCAGTGATCCACAGCTGTCTGCAGAGCATCTACAGTCTCTTCCACTGCTCCGTTCACTGTCCTCAGAAGCCTCTGTTTTTGTTTTACTGTCTTTGTGTGAGAGGCCCATCTCCTCTAGCTGCATCTGGAGACGTTTTTCCAAATCCTCAGTGTTTCGCGCCAACATGTAGCTTACCTTCCTCTGATGTGCCAAGGCCTCCTCTTTGTCATTTAACTGAAGAGGAACGAGAACCAAAAAGTACTAAACTCAAAATACAAAGTTAGAGTATATAGAAAAGTATATATATTAAAAAATTCAACATACTGACCAGATCAAGCAGCTTATGCAGTGTTTCATTTGAATCGGCTGATATCTTTACTTCACTTGTTGTGGGCAGAAATTTTTTCAGTCTTTCACCTACACTGAGAGATCCCTGCCTCCCTTTAAAATAAAATAACAAAAATAATTACTATAAATAACGAGAGTGGCACTGTAAAATTACAGCATTGTGCCACATGAAACTGCAGTAACAGTGTCTAGCAAAGAGAGTAGAAAGAAAAGACGGACCAGTTGTAGAAATGAGCCAGTGGTCTTATTGGTTAGTGCACAGGTTTCTGTTTTTGGTACAGAATGTGCATTCACATTTGGTGGACCATGAGTCTGTTATCATCAGTGTTGAGGAGTAACTAGTTACGTGTAATGGAATTATTTAATTACAAAATAAATGTAACAGTAATGTTACAGTTCTATGTGTAATAAATGTGTAAATAAATTACAGTAACTTAAGAAAATATTAACGATTACATCTGAATTTTTTCACACACGTACAGATTTGATTGATTTCTTTCCAAAATTACATTGACTGCTCTAAAATATGAGACACAAATGTTTATGGAGTTTATGGAGTTTAGAACACAGAATAAGACACGTTTATTTGACAACTCTTTTAAATTTTATATTTGGGTTTATGTATATTCTTTATTTTTTACCAAGGCAATGTTAGATGCCAGTGTTTTCTATCGTAGCTATGCACAGATTTGATTTCAAAAACAGTATCATAGCTATTAAACTACATCTTGTTATAATTTTAGATCTGTATTTAACCTCAGAACAATCTCAAAGTAAAAAAGAGATGCTAAAGTCTGATTTTGTAGTGGCTGTGCCTTAAAATTAAATGATTGTAATCTTAATCCAAGTGATGAAGGATTTTGAAAGTCTAACAGTAATCAGTGTTAAGTATTATTGTAAGGTTAACCCTGCCTGCTTTAAATGCTTCAAAATGATTAACAGTTTAGAAAAAAAAAAGTAGAAAGAATTTAGAAATTTAAATTTAGAAAAGTTATTATATTTTAAATAGAGTAACTTGTAATCTGTAACCTATTACATTTCCAAAGTGCTACTTTAACACTGTTGCCGTGGGTGGTTTTTCATGTCCGCGGGTTGAAACATATATATTTATCCCCTGGAATGCGAACTGTACCGGGGGAACCCCTCCAAAAAAAAATTTATTTTACACCCCGGAACGCGATTTTTACTGGGGGACCCAGTAGCAACTGGGCAGGGTTTGTTGTGAAAACCTGGCAACCCTGAAAGTAACCTTCCCAACACTGATTGTCAGTTTTATTAAATGTAAATAAAGCTTAGGAAGATGCAAAAATATTAGATGAAAAACTATAATAGTATAAAGCGATAAAATAACTGGAAATAAATAAAAACTAATACTGAACTTATACTAATACTAAAATATATAATGTATATAAACAATTATATATAAAAAAATACAATCTTTTTGTTGTCAGATTTTATTGCTGATTTTACATTCTTTTTAAACTAAATTTATACACTAGTTTTGGAGATTTTTGTAGACATCTTTATTAATTTCTAATGAAAATGATTAAGGGTTGGCCGATTATCAGCCTGGCATTTTTATGGTTATAGGTATCGGTCATTTTCAAAACCGACTTGCCAAAGAAATAATTTAAAAGCATTTAAATAAAGTTTTGTCAGAGCCCTTGTTATTCTTTATTTTGACATTAATTTTCATTTACACCAGACATACATAACGGTTCAAAATTATCCTACTTGATCTATGACGAAAATGTACCTGTGGAAAGATGCAAAATATGTACCAGTAAGTCCATATCACTCCAATTTCCAACAGAAATAAACACGGTGAAACAGCAAGCACTTGTAATCATTTTCATACACAGTTATGATTACAGCTTCATATGTTTCACTTTTAGGGCATAACAAGCCTGCACAATAGCTAAGCTGGCACGGAATTGGATTTAGGATGCAGAATCCTTGGGTACGAATCCTGTGAAAAACACATCTCACGATGAAAGAGATCGACAAACAAGCTAAAACGGCATGTTTGCGATTGCATTTTTACGTCACATTCGCTTTTGTTCATACTATCAGGAAGGTTTAGGTGGAGTGCAGATGGTACGTTATTTTAAAACACCACGAAGCATTAGACCTATGGACATTTCAAGTCAGAACTGCGGTGACATACAAAACCAACATCACATAAAATGTACCATATGCATGTTCATCTGTTCCAAACAAACACTCTTTTAGTGCCACACAGTGGACATTTCTGTTGAAAACTGCATCGATATGTACTTATTGGTACGTATTTCGCAAGGAAAAAAGTTTTCACTGGTATGTTTTCGTCATGAGATCAGGTTTAAAATATCGGTTATCCGTCAACTCGATCTGTAATGATTGGTACCTGCATCGGCCCTGAAAAACATACCGGTCGACCCCATAAAAGTGACATGTTACATTGCATGATTTTTTTCTCTGTTTTAGCTATACCTGTGAGCAGTACTTTACCTCTCTCATGCCTTTGGTAATGGGGCTGGTGTCTGTCAGTCTCAGCCTGCCGGAGTACGTTCTCACCAACTCTCCTTAGCTGCTGTTCAAAAGCGATGCGGAAAGCATCCATCATGACGTAAGCCTCCTCCTTCCTCTTCTGCTGCTCCTCCAGCTAATGCAGACAAATGCATTGTGTTACAAGACCCTCAAAGACAAATGAGCAAAGCCAGCGCTGTCATGGATTTAATACATGTATTGGCTGAATAGGAGGGTTCATTTGCAAAGTAATGGAACAGAAGTATTGACAAATACAAGACGAGCACCTCTTGCTTGAGCTGGAGAACCTGTTTGCGACTTGCAGCAGCACTTCTAGCACAAGAGCACGGCTCGCCCCCATTAGAGTTACACTGACAAGCTCCATACACTGCCAACTGAGAGATAAGAGGACAGAGAGCTGTTTACTACAGAACAAAGCTATTTAACACAGACTACAATTCGCCAACATTACCTCTAGTGCTGAGCCGTCTGTTCTCAGGCTGCAGGAAGGCTGGGTCCTCTGGTAGTCCCTTCTTTCCTTAGCGCTGAGCATAGACAGGAGCTCCAGACATTTTTGGCTCAGAGCTAAGACACAAAACACATGAATATGCACTGGAAACAAACCAGCAATTAAGTCCTGAAATAAAAGTTAGAAATATGATTGACTTACATGCATTTTCTGTCCTTTGCTCCTGATGTTCTCTCATTTTCTCGTCCAGTGCTTTCTTTAGGGCTTCATTTTCTGCCAACACCCTAAAGTGGTATTGACATGAGCCAGTGAGATGTGGGCATTTTTAAAGAGACATGAATTTAAAATGGATCCCGTTTACTTTCTCAATACATAGCTCAAGTCTCATTTGGTACACTACCAGTCAAAAATTTGGACAGTAAGATTTGTAATGTTTTTAAAGACGTCTCTTCTGCTCACCAAGCCTGCATTGTTTTATCCAAAATACAGCAAAAGCAGTAATATTGTGAAATATTTTTACTGTTTAAAATAACCGCTTTTTATTTGAATTTATTTGAAAATGTAATTTATTCCTGTGATCAAAGCAAAATGATCAGGATCATTATTTCAGTCTTCAGTGTCACATGATTCTTCAGAAATCATTCTAATATGCTAATTTGCTGTTCAAGATCTTGAACAGCAATTATTATTATCAATATTTAAAAATGTTAAGTAATGATGCTAAAAATTCAGCTTTAAAATCACAGTAATAACTTACATTTTAAAATATATTCAAATAGAAAACTTATTTCAAATATATCAAATATTTCAAAATGTTACTGTTTTTGCTGTACTTCGGATAAAATAAATGCAGGTTTGGTGAGCAGAAGAGACTTCTTTAAAAAATTTTACTGTCCAAAAACTTTCGACTGGTAGTGTATGTTACTTTAAAAAAGACTAAATATGCAAAGCAAAATGGTTGCGATTAGCACTTTACATTGGCTTTTAAGTCGCAATGAAACTAAAGTAGCGGCAAATCTTTTTCTTCTGTATCAAGAGAAGTCTTCTCGCTGTCACCCAAAAGACGTACTCACTAAATGCCAACTTTAAAAGTGTATTTTTTCACAGGTATACCTCTCATACTTTAAACTCCATGAGTTTTCCACATTCTTGAACTGCACCTGATTGAAAGTGATCTCCCATTGCAGTGCATTAACCTCCTGTGTGGAAAGGAATTCAAAGACATGAGATCATATTTTTAGGAATGAGCTTGAATTAAAAATGATTAAAAGCTATTTAGTTATTGTTTGATTAGGACACCTTTTCTAGGGCCTTGTTCCTTTCTTCACTCTTCTGAAGCAATATTTTAGTATGACAAGTTGCTTTGTCCAAGATTGCCTTCAGGGGACAAAATGTAGCACAGAGCTTTGAACCACTTCATAAATACCTGATTAGCCCTAATAGTTATATTAATTATCATAACATTTTGAAATACTTGTCCTTGTAAGATCCTAAGAGCCTCGTGTTTTCCCTCCAGGTGGCGATGAGTGACCTCCAGTTCTGTGCGTAACAGCTCCACTTCCTGATACAAAGTGAAGATTTACATAACACCTGAGACATGAGAAGATACATATATTTTCTTTACTCCATTTAAAAACTCATAGGGGTGCTACTTTCCTGCAGTTCTATTGTGTGAGACATAAAATATCATTAGTAAGTTTACCTCTGTGACCTCTTGTAGTCTTCTCTGTAGCTCTTCACTTGTGTCCTCAGAAGAGCTTTCTACAACAGAATGCAGTTAGTTGTTTTTTTGCATGTCGGCACATGGCTTTCTATGATTGCCAACACATCATATCCTGGTAGAAGTGTGGTTCTCAAATAACTATTGTTGAATATTTGTTTAAGTACAGCATTGCTCAAGGCCCCTCCCTGATAAGAAACAGCAGGTGTTAACTTCATCAAACACCGCAAATCAACAGTGCGTGCACATGAAACCCCCTGAAGTGTTTTGGATTGGACATTACCAGGAAGTTATCAATAGCTTTTAAAAATAACTCACTTTTTAATAAACTCTATTCAGTATAGCTTAGTCTGCTATGTGTCCTTGAAAGAATCAAAGAGGTCTGAACATTTCATTGACTTAGATGCCAGTCCAGAAGACTAACCCGACTGTCTTTTCTCCCACCGAGCAACTCGTTCAGCTTCCAATTCTTCCCTAAAAACAGCATACATGGCTCTGCATGATGTCCAAGAGAAGGGTCCATTGCTTCTCTCGCTTCCCCCTTTGACTTGTCCTGACTGGGACAGGAAGCCCAGAAACTTCCCCCTGCTCTTCATTTGTGGGAGATGGTCATAATGTCCTCTGGATCTGGCCCCCATGCCATCACCCAGATCCCCCTCTCTCATGTCATCTTCTGTGGGGCTTTGAGGGCATGAACCCTCACCTTGCATTACAATAAACTACAAAAAAAACTATATTTAGACAAAACAGTATATCGGTTATGTTAAGCACTACACATAAATAAAGACTGAAATCAGAAGACATGGAAATATCGAGCTCGATACTTACTGGTCAACGCAAAACAGAACTTGTATCGTACCTCGAGAGGTTTGAATAATAATGTTAGTATATAGAAAATATAACCATTACAAACCTTTACGAAAACCTGTCCCTGAGGGGATGTATTTGTATTTCGCCGACAAGAACAATGGCGAAATTCCACTTCAAGACTTTCCGCTTACTTTGACGAAGTGAAACTTCCTAAAGGAGGCGTGTCTTGACACAACAGGTGCTTTATTACAAAAGTACATACTGTAAATCAAGAAATGTCGCTAGATTAGAGATTGTCAAGCGTTACAGACCCTTACTTGAAATCATTCATAAAATAAATTTTCCATTCCCCTTTTGGGTTTCCACATGGAGAATTGTCCAACCCAAGACAAAAAAAAAAAAAAAAGAAATAGGACAGATAAACAACTGTAAAAAATAAAAAGGATTGTTTCTTTTAACCCTGATATATGAAATTGAATTTTAAAATGTAGCTATATATTGTATGCAAATGTAAACATTTTTACATGTAAAATATACAGAGCGTCTAAAACAAATACAATACCAAATACACTACCAGTCAAAATTTTTGAATACGTTTTTTTTTTCTGCTCACCAAGCCTGCATTTATTTGATCCAAAGTACAGCAAAAACAGTAAAATTTTGAAATATTTTTACTATTTAAAATAACAGTTTTCTATTCAAATATATTTTAAAATGTAATTTATTTCTGTGGTTTTCCTTAAGAAATCATTCTATTATTCTGATTTGAACATTTATTATTATTATGTTGAAAAAAGCTGAGTAAATGTTTTAGGTTTCTTCGATGACTGAAAGTTTAGAATTACTTTTTCAGTTTATCTGAAATAAGAATTTTTTGTAACACTATAAACGTCTTAAAAACATTCTTGCTAAATAAAAGTATTAATTTCTACAATTTCTTCTCAGATAAATGCTGATCTTTGGATCTTTCTAGAATCCTGAAAATTTTTTACTCAACTATTTCAAATATTGATGATAATAATATTAAAAATCTAGAGGAAAACTAGAGTAGAGAAAATTTAGCTTTGATCACAGGAATATAAAACAAAATATAGTTATTTTAGAGTCATTTTAAATACTAAAAAAAAAATCAGAATTGTACTGTTTTTGCTGTACTTTGGATCAAATAAATGCAGGCTTGGTGAGCAGAAGAGATTTATTTAAAAACATTAAAAATCTTACTGTTCAAAATTTGACTGCTAGTGTATATAACACATACCTTTCCATAGACTGCCTGTTTTTATCTTCAGCCTTCCAACAGTAAAAAATATGGATTCAGGAGTTTTTCCCAAAAAATAAATAAATAAACAAAACAGTGGTCAAAGTTGCAAACATTGATTTATTGAAGTCACTTCCTTGACTGAAGTGTAGATCTGAAGTGTCTACTTCTCAGTCCCAGAGCATTATGTTACACCATGTGAACATAAAACTTTAATTATGGCTGTAAATTGTCATACCATGTTTTCTGAAAATACTTTCACTTATATCCTCTGAAAAAAACTGCTGAAACTGTGTACAGAACATGTATATTTCAACACAACAAAGAACATATAAACAATTCTCTACAGCAACATACTGTGTTGAAGCACATAAATAATAATTACCATCTTAAAAAAACAAAAACAAAAGCAAAACCCTATGACCTACAGGGCAAGTCATCAAGTGATATTAAATATGTCCACGGCATGTGCACAGTTAATCACTGTCATATTCCTCAATTAAGAGATCTTCCTCATCCAAAAGGGCTTCAGTGCTTGTGGGCTGGGGCTGGCTGGCAGAAAGTTCCCCAGAAGAATCCTGGCTGTTTGGCAAGTTGGGCTCAGTTGTGGCATTTGCTGGTGTGGATTCTGGGTCAACGGACTGAGCAGCAGAAGAATCTTCATTTTCACTGTCAGCATCCAAAATGCCAGGGTCTTTGTCATTAAGTGCTTCAAGTCTCAGCCTGAAAATAAAGACACTTGGTAAACTATTTCAAAAATATTTCAAATGCAATAGCACTTTAAAGTTGTGTTTATCTCACCTTCCAGGAACCCTCTTTTGAGAAAGATGGCCAATATTCTGGATGAAGGCTATTTGAGCTGAAAGACGAAAAATACATAAAAAGGAACAAAAAGACAAAACTGAATTATGTACAAGGAGAAATGCACTATTCATTTTAGTCCATATTTTGAAAAAGTCTTGCTTTTTTGAAAGATTATGGTATGCAGTTTGATTAAGCTGTTTTTTGAATAAATTTATTGTGTTTTTGTATATTTTGCGGATGTTAAGGTCACACATTCACCTTGATTTCTCATTGGGTTGGTGAGCTTTGCAAGGTAAGGCACCAGTTCTGTCAGGAGGCTCACAGGAGTAAGGCAGAAACTTAAGAAGAGCGACTGTGCGGTCAGGTAATTCTCTCGATACTATCACAAAAACAAGTCAAAATATATAAACACATATTAAATTCAGGCTGAATAATACAATTACAACATAAAGATGTAGATAAAGTAAACAATAAACATACCATCTTGTTTATGTGTAGCCAATGTGGTTTATGAAGAGGCCTGAATCCGGCAGTGGACTGGCTGCTGGCTTGTGCTCGAGAAGAGTTTGAGTGCATAAGGCCTCTAGTGGCCACTGAAGAGCCATATTCCAACATCGTCGACCTTGACTGTGAAAAGAGGAACACCATGACAACACAACAAAGTTGTTGCTAAGATACTACATGATGATAGTCTTCAGAAATCAAATGTTACATCTGCAGTACAATCAAAATAACCCTGCATATGTCTATGTGTGTTATTATGGAAGTCCAACAGCATTTGCACTCACGCTCCACTCTGCCGTCAGGAAGTCGGCATCGGAGAGGTACTCGCTGGCTCGTGCTATATCCTCCACATTCGAATAGAAATCGGGGTAGTTCTGATGCAGGTAGAGGTTGAAGAATTCACCAGACATATGGGAACGCTCAATGACAAGCTGAAGAGAATAGTAAAATCAAAAACTTGTTAAACTTAAAAAGCAAGTTAACTTCAACTTTTTATATAGTGTAATTTACAACATAAATTAACATTTACTTCGGGATCAACAAGGAGTTTGTCCCGCTGATGATCTGTTAAATGTGGAGGGAGCTTGGGTGCTTGAGAGCTTTCATAGCTTTCACCTAAAAATCACAAGCCATCCATTAGTATGAAATTGCAAATTGTATCATAGTAATCACAGTAGGGCTGCACGATTAATCGCACGATGTTGTGAGGCGCGTTTAGTCAATGAAGCCGGAACTTTGATTAGTAGTAAATCTCCATCACGTGTGTTCAGCTGGAGCGGCAATTAATACACAGAGACGTAAATCACTGACAAGCTACGCGCTCAATTGACCATATGCACGAATTACTTCCTTGTTTACTCAAGCCAGCTAAGTCATTTCCGGTCAACTGTTCTGTGCCGTAATATGAGCGCACTTGTTCGTTTTCTCTACATAATCCATTCACAATCGAAGAAAAGTGTTGTTTGTCTAAGAGGACCAAACGTCCATGTACACAGAGGTGGGTAGTAACGAATTACATTTACTTCGTTACATTTACTTGAGTAAATTTTTGGGGTAACTAGTACTTTTAGAGTATATTTAAAGATAGGTACTTTTACTCTTACTCAAGTACATTTATAGTGAAAAAACTTTACTTTTACTTCGCTACATTTGATGGCGTTCCTCCGTTACTGTCCTCAGAAACGTGTCGTTGGAATTTTCATTTCATGTCTGATAAAACTGCGTTAATACTGCTGTGTGTACAGCTGTTACTATGGAAACCGTAATATTTCAGCGTTCCTAAAGCGCCCCCTCGTGACAGATAATTAATTTTTCATTTCAAAACATTCTTTTCAGCTGTTTATGGTCAAATGATTGCAATTATTGTTGTAAATGTTAAAAGTTAAGGTGCCTTCTAAAAATCTAAACAAGTACAGTAATATTTATGTTTTAAATAAATATAATAAATTGTGACCCTGGACCACAAAACCAGTCATAAGGTTAAATTTGACAAAACTGAGATGTATACATCATATGAAAGCTCAATAAATAAGCTTTCTATTGATGTATAGTTTGTAAGGATAGGACAATATTTGGCCGAGATACATCTATTTGAAAATCTGGAATCTGAGGGTGCAAAAAAATCAAAATGCTGAGAAAATCACCTTTAAAGTTCTCCAAATTAAGTTCTTAACAATGCATGTTACTAATCAAAAATTACATTTTGATAGGTTTACAGTAGGAATTTTACAAAAAAATCGCATGGAACATGATCTTTACTTAATTTCCATTCCTAATGATTTTTGGCATAAAAGAAAAATCAATAATTTTGACCCATACAATGTATTTTTGGATATTGCTACAAATATACCCCAGCGACTTAAGACTGGTTTTGTGGTCCAGGGTCACAATGATATACTCAATTTATCCCTTTTAATGTTATAAAGGATGACATGCCATAGTGTAACATATTTTGTTTTTATGTGAAACTGTATCTGAATTTTAAATCATGCCATTTTATGGCTTAATATTCTTTACATTGTCCAATCCCATGTTTATTTTACTTTTGCAGATCTTAAAAATGGTTATGAATTGCTTTAAATCAATAGTTTAAAATTCTGCAGATACACTAAATGAAATAAATATAATGAAATAAAATTACGTCCTTGATATTTGTTTATATTTGTGTATTAAAAACAGTTTTGATTAGACTCCTATCTGATTTTCTATATTTAAAAAAAGGTCTTTTTTTTTTATTTGGGCTAGTTAAATTAATTTTCGGGCTACCAAAATCTGATGAGAAGCTTCCAAACAGTTTGAAATTCACTTCACATCAATCAGATCAGAAGTAACTACTATACTTGAGTACTTTTTCCATCGGATACTTTTTTACTCTTACTCAAGTAACTATTAAGATTGTTACTTTTACTCTTACTTGAGTAAATATTTCCATAAGTACTTGTACTTTTACTTGAGTGCAGATTTTGGGTACTCTACCCACCTCTGCATGTACACCGTTTCAAGAATGACAAATGCCAGTTTAAAAAAACACGCGAGTAAATCGGCTAAATATGCGCGAGTCATTGCTATGATTGACAGTAATAACCAGACCAAACAAATGACAAGCGGATGTCAAAAAAGAGCTTAAATGATTCAGACTAATTTCACAGTAACAAAACTACAGCAGTAACAAGTTTGTGTTGGTTAAATATAGGCTATTAAATAGCTTTTACAGTTCAAGATAAAACTTAAAAGATGTAGTTATTAAATTTTATAAAATATTTCAAATTCATATCGATTCATATTGAGTGCATTATTTAATTATTATACCATCAATATTTAATGTATTTAGTGAACTATATATTAGTATTTAAATTCATCTTTATTGGCTGTTTGTGTGTGAGCTAAATGACTTTCTGCACTTGCTATACTATATATATATATATATATATATATATATATATATATATATATATATATATATATATATACGACAAAGTAAGTACTACAATTTATTATAGGCCTACTAGTAATTTTATAATAAATCGAAAAGCAAGACGTCTTGAAAAATATATAGGGATTTTAAAAGTCAGCTTCACAATAAATAAGCCTCTGCTGCCATCTATTGGTTATATATGGGTAATTCCATGAATAGACGTTGTTTTCCGTCTCACAAGTCATTTTTTTCCGATGCCGTTTTTATGAATGAAAAGTGAGTCCCTGAAGTACATTTTATTTCACAGCTGTAGAGTTAGAAAATAAAAAAGGCTTTAAAATATTGCAAGCTTTTAAAAATGTGTTCATGACTATGAAGGCAAGTTAGTGATTATCAAGAATACGATTAAGATGTCCTTGAAGGGAAGTATCGCTAGCTAGTTAACGTTAGCTTAAACACGTTATGACAGTGTTTAGCTGTCAGCATTTAAATGTACAACTATACAGATATGGTGAGTACGGGATTGCCAGGCTCTGCATTTAAATTATATGTTGTTAAATAATATGAATCTGAAAGTTCATGCCGCTAACATTGTTTATAATGTTGCAATTATAATTTTTCTCAGTTTCTGATAAGAACGAGGCAGTAGATGAGTCTTAATAGTGTCCACCTAATAAATAGCACATAGAAAATGAGCTTCAGCGGAAGCTAACGAGCTGGCTTATCTTTATGCGGAAGTTCTAAAGAACGCTCCGTGCATAAGGTCAATTGTCAGTCATTTACGCTTCTGAACGCTCCAGCTGAACGCACATGATGGAGATTTACTACTAATCAAAGTACCGGCTTCATTGACTAAACGCGCCTCACAACATCGTGCGATTAATCATGCAGCCCTAAATCACAGAGTAACTTTTCAGAAAAAAAGATTCAAAATGGAAACTGAAAATGACCAACGTTTGCAGTAGAGGATTTTCCCTAAAGCTCTGAATAGGAAAAGTGAAGCATCTTTTCCTCCAATAGCTGGGCTTTCATCCTGCATGTCTGTTGATTTTGAAGACTTGCTTCTCCCCTTTGCCCTTACGGCAGGTTTTGCTGCAGATTTGCCCTTCTTGGAAGCCCAGAGTTTTCTTTCCAGACAACTGTCTGAGAATTGAAAAGAAAGATTGCATAATTACAGTTTACATACACTACCAGTCAAAAGTTTTTAAACAGTAAGATTTTCAATGTTTTTTTAAAGATGCTCACCAAGCCTGCATTTATTTGATCCAAAGTACAGCAAAAACACAAAAATTCTGAAATAATTTTACTATTTAAAATAACTGTTTTATATTTGGATAATTAAAAAAATGTAATTTATTCCTGTGATTTCAAGGCTGAATTCATCATAACTCCAGTCACATGATCCTTCAGAAATCATTCTAATACACTGATTTGCTGCTTTAAAAAACAAAACAACATTCATTATTATGTTTAAAACATAATAACTGAGTAGAATTTTTTCTTTGATTAAAGATCTGAAAGTTCAGAAGAACAGCATTTATCTGAAATAGAAATCTTTGTAACGCTATAAATGTTTTTATCATAAAATATTTTGAATGGTATGGTGTATAATATTACAATATATTTCAGATAAATGCTGATCTTTGAATCTTTCTATTCATAAAATAGAAACTTATATACTCAACTGTTTTACATATTTTTAATAATAATAATAAATTTTTCTTGAACAACAAATACGCATATTAGAGTGCTTTCTGAAAGACCATGTGACACTGAGGGCTGGAGTAATGATGCTGAGAATGTAGCTTTAATCACAGAAATAATCACATTTTAAAATATATTCAAATAGAAAGCAGTTATTTTAAATAGTAAAAATATTACTGCTTTTGTTGTATTTTGGATCAAATAAATGCAGGTTTAGTGAGTAGAAGAGAATTCTTAAAAAAAAAAAAAAAAAAAAATTTTTTTTACAAATCTTCCGTTCAAAAAACTCCTGACTGGCAGTATACATATTTTAAAGAACAATAGAATACCAGAAAAGACATACTATATAAATGTTTTCATTAATTATATTCTCACCAGTAAATGAAGAAAACTGCAAGCTGTTGATGGCACTGCGAATATCTCCTGAACTTCCTGAGCAGAGAAGATCTAGCGCACCTTTATCAGGAACAGAGATCCTGCCAGAACTCTGCAAAGAGCATTCAAAGATACACATATTCTGAGTAAAGTATTATGGAACTCAGAGTTAAACTATCTGCTCAGAATGCATAGAAAAACAAACCACACAACCTACCTTTCCTGCCTCAGTGGTTACAATGCGGCTTAGGACCTTCATCATACTGGTGGGGGCCACAGGGTTAAAACTGAAACAGAGATGCTTTAGCTTTAACAACCCTGGGTTTGGATATTTTAACAATTTCTGAAAAATAAAATTTGTACCTAATGGTGTGAATTTCAAGTTCATGAAGAACATCCTTAAAGAGAAGTCTAGAGTTCTTGTCCCCGCTGAGACTATCGGACACAATCATTACCAGTGGGCACCGGCCAGTCTTAATATATTGCCTAAATGAACAAGCAACAAATGAACAAGTGAAAATAAGGACAATGGTATGCAAGATATCAGTGACAACTAATTCTTAACAACACTTCAAATTATATTACTAGTGCTCACCTGAGTATATCGTGCAAGCTCCCTGGTTGCCTATAGAATTGGTTTGGAAATTCCTGAGATAAAAATAAAAACAATAGGAAAGTGTCACTTAGCTTCTCAATTTTAATTTAACATCATGTTCAATTTCTCCTCTCATCATCTTTTTCATCAATTGCTTTTTTACTTGCCCAACCCTTTCTCTTTTGTACAATTTATTTCAGATTTATGCAACAACAAAAATAAATCTGTTTTCAACATCATCGTGACATTTTTGAAGAGCAGTTCTGTGCAGCACCTCTATAAGAATTATTTTCCTGTCTTCAGCCACTTTCTCTCCGGTCATTTGTAGACGGTTGTATTTGTTGGCTCTTAGCAGGAACTCTTGGAATAACCCTGTTTGTGAGCTGCCATGGAAACTGTTAAACCTTGAACCTGTGAATACAAAAGTCAGATGAACAAGCTAACAAAAACATTTCATAACTTACAATGAGACTAAGATAGAGCTTCATCCATATGATTCTGATATGTGGTAAAAAACAGGGGTGCTGCATAATCATCATTCATTAGATATTATGCACGGTGTCACTACATGAACATCAGTCACAATGACTTAGAAAAAGACTCCTGACCTGGATCAAAGCTTTGTGTGAACAAATCCTCCGTTTTGTACTGAGAGGTGGTGGAGGGATTTGACCACTCTTGGATCTGAAAACCCAAATCCTTGGCAAGGACTTGAACAGTTGCTGTTTTCCCACATCCTGAGGGGCCAGTGAGCAACAGAATGGCGCCACCCTGTGGAGACAGCCACAAATACAACACAAAGTATGAAACATTTTCCAAATGAATAATTAAATAAACATACAGTGGTGGCTAAAATTATTAAAACACTAGTATTTTTACCAGCTAAAAATGGCTTAAGTCAGTTATTTTTATCTTTTGCTGTAGTGTGTCAGTAGGAAATATCAGTTTACATTTCCAAACATTAATTTTGCTATTAATTGTAATAATCCAGTGAGATTTTTGTTTGCACACGGAGATTGACAACAGTCAGTGCTCCACACAGAGATCTGATCTCATCATCCAGTCCTGGAATGACATGAAGAAACAGAACAAACTGAGACAGACTAAATCCAAAAGAACTGTGGCAACATCTCCAAAATGCTTCAAAATACCTACTGGCAAAGCTACCTTTAAACGCAAGGATGGTCACGCCAAATGTTGATCTAATTTAGTTGATAAAAGTTAATTGCTAAAGAAAATAGTCACAATTCTTGTTGGATTTAGTCTGTCTCAGCTTGTTCTGTTTCTTCATGACATCCCAGACAGACTGGATGATGATGATGAGATCAGATCTCTGTGTGGAGCACTGGCTGTTGTCAGACTCCTTGTGCAAACAAAAATCTCACTTGATTATTACAATTATTGGCAAAATTAATGTTTGGACATGTGAACTGATATTTCCTACTGACACACTACAGCAAAAGATAAAAATAACTGACTTAAAACCATTTTTAGTCGGTGAAAACACTAGTGTTCTAATACTTTTGGTCACCACTGTACATCACCCAACATACATGTCATACTTGCCAGACCTTTTTTGATTTGTCCAAATGAACTCTCAACCAGCTTTCAACTTCTTCAACTTTCTTTTTGTGGACTGCCAATTCAGCCTGTCAGAAAGAAAAAAAAAACATCAATGCTTGTAGACTGAGACAAAAGCAATATGGAAATGTTAAGTAATACACAAATTTGTTCTTAGGGCCACAATCTCAAAGTAATCTAATTTACTGCATTTTCTTTATATCAAATTTATTAAAACACTCTTGAAATAGTCATATTAAAGGAAGCTTTGCTTCAGTCACACACTTAGATGTGGTAGAGAGGCATTGGAACTACCAACTGCATAAAGGTAAATTTTCCAAAAACTGTACTAAACACCCCTCAGCCACATCATTTCTTTACCTGTGATTGGGGAGCATACATATCCACCCAGGGCTCATCCTGGTCTGGTTTATATGCGCCACTTGACGCACTATTCTGGTTGCTGGACACATGAGGATCTACTTTCCTCTTTCTGGATTTTTTCTCTGCTTGGTCCCCAGGCCACCGGCTAGTTTTGCTTTCCCCTGAGAGTGGCCCCTTTTTCAGGGACCTATTCACTCCTCCTAAAAGTTCACCAAATGATGGTTGCACCCAGCTGTTTATCTTAACAGGAAACACAAGCAGAACACATATAATACACATAAGCATCTGTAGATTCAGAGCACCCACATCTATTCAGGACAAAAGTGTTTTTGATATGAAAAAAAAAATTATAAAAAGTATTTTCATAGATGTTACATACTTTTCCAGAGGACTGCTTTCCTCCCAGAGACAGCTTTGACATCATCAATTCTGACGTCCCATTCAGTTACTCCATGCAAAACTGAGCTGGGATGAAAACCAAATCATTTGCATAATATATAACGGCAGAGATTGGATTCACCTTTTACGAAAGACAGTAGTAAATTAGTCTATATATAATCACAAGTGAAGCAAACAGAAAGTAATCTGTTAATCTGTAATCTGCACCGAAACTACTGCATGCATTACTGCACCAGAGAAAACTTTTCTATAAAAAACATGTTTTAGAATAACTCACATACCAGTAATCCCCTTATTTAATAAAATAAATATCGGACATATTGGCTAAGTTTATTAGTCAGCCAGTTCGCTTCTGACCGTTAGCGCGACATAACGAATGCTAGCAGTCATTGTGAAGTTATCAGGCCGAATCAACAAAACAGTGGCTAGCACACCGTTAGGGCAGTACAGTTTAAACTCACCCAGGTCATTTCTACAGATGATTTTTGTAGAACAACAATGCCGACTTTTGTGGCCGCAAGTAACAAGATTGTGCTAACTACCCCTTTAAAGCTGTAGCGAACCGCCCCTCTGCTGGCGCATGCTGATGGCGTCATCAACCACACGACATAATTTTGAACACGTTTTTATGTTGATCTATTCTGTGACAACCACATAAAAGGATATAACCAACGGATTATTTACATATTATATGTTTTGTATGCTTATTGATACTGAGTATCCAGCTGAGATTTGTGTAAAACAAGTTGTGATATTAATATCATTTTTCCGCGTGTATATCTTGCAATGAGAATCATGAAGAGACCAAACATCCTTCTTACAGGTAGGATGTCTTGACACTGCGAGTTGTGTGATTTTCAAATAATCTGCTATTTATTAGGTTTCTTCTTGTCATACAAATGTAGTTGGAATGTATTTAGTTAGGTATAGCAATGATCAAAATAGTTGAAGTAATAATAATGTATTTTTTTCATGATTGCTAAACATTTATTTGCTTCTTCATGAACTGACAGGAACCCCTGGTGTAGGAAAGACCACTCTAGGCAAAGAGCTGGCTCAGAGAACAGGGCTAACCTATGTGAATGTTGGTGATTTGGCACAAGAGGGTAAGTTATTGTTCTTTGAAATAAGTTTTTTTTTTTTTTATTAGTTTAAAATTTTTTTGTTGTCTCCTCAGGTCAGTTGTTCGAAGGATTTGATGAAGAATACCAGTGCCCTATATTGGATGAGGACAGGGTATGTTCTATTGTAATGGATCTAACTGCCATTTTTTTTACTTAGAGGGTTTGCACTTGCGTCACGGATTGGTCAGTTACCCGGATACACGGCCATATTGGAGATACTTGGATGTAAACAGCATGGACTGCACGGTTATTGTACTACTAAATATGTTCTGCTAATTTATGCTGTCTAAACCATAGAACAAATGTGTGAAAGCTGCTAAATCATATTGAGAAGGACTTAGTAAGCAGAAAACGGCACAATATTTTGACAAACTAAAGTAAATAGGTGGCGAAGATGTGTGCGAGCAGTATTAATTAGGATATTAGCCTAATATTTCACCTACATGAACTAACATGAATGTTGGCAAGATTCTTGCCCTGGAAATCCTGGTTCAACTTTTGGCAGTCTAGAGTACTCCTAATGTTTTTTACTGTCCGACCGATTGGTACAGCTCAAACCATAACAATAATTGACCATTTCAGCAGCAATAATCTGCAAAATATGCAAGTTTCAGTGGCATTGTTTACATTCAGTGCCGCCAATTAATGACCTGATGTGAAAACACTCTATTGTCCCTCCTTTTGGATGATGTATAGTCACAGAAGTTTTACAGTGCAAAATACATTTTTATAGTGTTTTATTAGATAGGGAAATTGTATTCGGCAGGTTATTGAAACACTGTTAATCACCAGTCAAAAGCAAATCCAACAGGCTGAACATAATAAAACAAAATGTTTTAACATTTTAATTGTTTTAGGTTGTGGATGAGCTGGAGGACAAAATGGGAGATGGAGGCGTCATTATTGATTACCATGGCTGTGATTTCTTTCCTGAACGCTGGTTTCACATTGTTTTTGTCCTTCGCACAGACAACACCAATCTCTACAATCGTCTTGAAAGCAGGTTTGTGTTCATAACCATTAACAGTATTGTTAAATGCATATGTGATATTTCAGTTTGGGCATTTTTGACTGCATGACTGTCTTTAAAGGAGAAGTTCACTTCCAGAATGAAAATTTCATGTTTTTTTTTGTTTTTTTTTAATCCAACCCCACGTCGTCCAAGATGTTAATGTCTTTTTTCTTCAGTCGAAAAGAAAATTGAGGAAACATCCCAATTGCAGTTTCAATGCAGCTTCAAAAGGCTCTACACGATACCAGCCTAGGAATAAGGGTCTTAACTAGCAAAATGATTGTTCATTTTCTAAGAAAAATTAAAATGTATATACTTTTTAATCACAAATACTCGTTTTGGACTAGCTCGACCTCACGCATAACGTAATCACGCATGCTTGACATAGTTGGAAGTACAGACCCAGTGTTTACAAAGAGAACATGTAAAGAAAGTCAAGCACCCTTTACAAAAAAGGTAAAACATCGGATGATTTTGAAGTTGGAGGAACCCAACCCTACCTTTTTTAACTGAAGTACACAGACGAAGGACTAACCACGCATTAATTTTCCAGCATGATTATGTAATGCGTGAAGACGGAGGCATATATCGCTGAGCTAGTGCAAGACGAGCATTTGTGGTTAAAAAGTAAATACATTTTTGTTTTTTGTTTTTTAATAAAAATGACTGATTGTTTTGCTAGATAAGACCCTTATTCCTCATCTGGGATCGTGTAGAGCCCTTTGAAGTTGCATTAAAACTGCAATTTGGACTTTCAACCCATTGGTCACCACTGAAGTCTATTATATGGAGAAAATTCCAGGAATGTTTTCCTCAAAAAAATTTTATTTCTTTGCGACTGAACAAAGAAAGACATGAACATCTTGGATGGCATGGGGGTGAGTAAATTACCAGAACATTTTCATTCTGGAAGTGAACTTTAAAATAGTTTTGGGATGAGCAAAAGAGTGAACATTTCAGGAAATCATCAGTATTAGTGATTAAGGGCCTAATGTGCAGTTCAGCATTATTTACATACTGTGTGGCTGTATGCTACCTATTGCACTGAGTTAATTATAAATCTTTTATATTCAGGGGATACACAGCAAAGAAGCTGCAGGACAATGTGCAGTGTGAGATTTTCCAGACTATCTATGAGGAAGCCATGGAAGCCTACAAGGAGGAGATAGTCCACCAGCTCCCCAGTAACACTCCTGAGGACCTGGAGAGTAATCTGGAGCAAATTGTTCAGTGGATTGAACAATGGATGAAGGACAACAATTGACATAGGACATTATATGTGAAAGGCCCAAACATTTTTTTGAGTTCATGTCAAAGTAGACAGACATCACATTTCATAGTTTTTGTTGTCCCAGACAAAGAGTATTGTTCTTTTCACTGTCATTGAGATAATGACTTAAAATGTGTGGGGCTGTTAAAATTGCTCAGTTTGAAATGAGTTAAACTCACTTCCAAAATGAGTGGAAGAAATAAATATTTTTATACTGTATTTAGAAGAGCCTTTTTCTGACCTGTTACATGTCTTGTTATTCTTTGATTAAATTATCAAAGATAAATTACAATTCTTTGATGAATGGGATATTATTGTTTCACTGCCACAAAATGTCAGAAAGATTTTACATCTGTTAGTAATAAAGATTTAGGATCAAATCTAATTCACAAAAATAACGGTAAATTACA
Source organism: Garra rufa (assembly GCF_049309525.1). Lineage (NCBI taxonomy): Eukaryota > Metazoa > Chordata > Actinopteri > Cypriniformes > Cyprinidae > Garra > Garra rufa. The sequence continues at coordinate 37,998,197 of NC_133365.1, read as the reverse complement.
TGGGTGTTTCTCCTTAAAAGGTGGATCATAAGATAGACGAGTACATAATTAGTTTATACTTAACATAATTAGATTCATTTGGCAACTCTTAAACTTAGCTTCACTAAGTGTTGTTTCTATCTGAAAAAAGTCACTCATGTTAAACAGTCGGTATTATTCATTTTCATCAGTCAATTAAAATAGCCATTTCTATTTTTGCTTTTTAATTTTAGTCTCCCTATTAATGCTCTATCAACAAAAAAAACATCATGGCTACTTCTAAAATTCCTGGCTTATCCAGTCCCGCTGACATATCAAGTGTACGGATAAAAATAAAGCTGAGAATAATGAAAGAAATTCAGATTTTTGTTGCCTCAGGTTAGTGATGTGCAATAGATGACTTGCGTGTGTGTGGGTGTGCAAACTGAAAATACTGCAAAAATGTCACTCAATTAGATTGATCCCTTGTAAGTGGAATGAGGTGGACACATTAACAAAATTCAGAGAGTGATTAACAGGTGAAATTCTCAAATCATGTTGGGCTTCTGTGTTTTGCCTAATCAGCTATATTACTACATATTTAACAATCCAGATGAACAGTTTTAATTAGCATTTCTGAATTCTTGCGTTTTAGGAGTAGTAAATAATCATTTATGTTGTCATTAATGATCTTTTGTACACCTTACAAACAGTGGCATTCTCTAAAACCCACACAATTTGTGTTGATATATCAGCTGATTTTTCATACATAATGGAGATTTTCGTCTAATGTTTTCTTGTCAAACTGGTTAGTATCGTGACATCACACACTGGGGCAGGACAAGTCACGTGATCGATTCTCCTTTACCTGCAGCACCAGCGGCGGAAGACAGGTGAAACTATCGGTAACAGGTAAGAGAGCGATGTTTTTAAACAAAACATATCTTTTAAGCAAAAAGATGGAGTCTACACTCCCACACCTTTGGTGTCGATTATAAATACGCGCTTACAGTGCTACTTGTTTCATTAATTTTGGAGGACTTTAGCGCTGGTATGCATCAGTTCCGTTTTATTTCTTACCTGTTCTTTGTTGACAGGCAGGTTTCATCTTAACCGCGTTAAGATCACGTCATGCAACTCAGATGTTGTGCCATCGTTTTTATAAAGTCACATTTTTGCTAGATTTTAAACTCGCTTTTTAATCTCGTTTGGCGTTTAACTCTCGTTTATTTTTATTTTAGGAAGCTTTGTAAGAGGAAAAACACGGTTTTAAATTCACCCTGTGAGGCAATGTAACTACTGTACAGAGGTAAGACAGTCATTGACTTAAGAGTGATATAAAATGTAACCCTGGACCACAAAACCAGACAAAAGGGTCAATTTATCTAAGATTGGGATACATTTTATAGAGAGCTGAATTTATACAAAGCTGAATAAATAGGCTTTCTATTGGTGTATGGTTTGTTAGAATATGACAATATTTGGCAGAGATACAACTATTTTAAAATCTGGAATCTGAGGGTGCAAAAAATCTAAATATTGAGAAAATTCAAAGTTGTTCAAATAAAGTTCTTAGCAATGCACATTAGGCTACTAATCAAAAATTAAGTTATACAATACAATGTATTTTAGGCTATTGCTATTGGCTATTGCTACAAATATACCCATGCTGCTTACGACTGGTTTTGTGGGCCGGGGTCACATATACAGTATGCAATGTTTTTTCTATGTAGATATGCACTATATAATTGTATTTGTATATGTACATATTTCAATTGTTTTTAGTGTAGATCATAACATTGTAATGCCAACATTGACTAAAACAATTGTTTTGAATTTGTAAATGTACTTATTATTAAACAATATTAATTATTTATTAACTACAAACCATGGCATAACAATAATTATTAGCTTATTAATATCACATTATGTCAATGTGGATGCAAAACAAGTCATTATAATAATGTGCATACATTTTCTGATCCTCAGTTCACTCAGCTGCTAAAACCATCCCCATGTCTTTCGGAAACGGGTCAGCGTCCCGCTTTGATCGGGTCCGCGATATGCCTCATTACGATGAGGTGCCTATCGGCTCACTGCCGTGGGGTCAGCAGGCTCCTTACCCATATGCTGGTGAAGTAGCTGCATCCAGCTATGACAGTTTACCACCTCCACCGCTCCCTGAAAACCCTCCTGTTGGCCCAGATTTCTATCCAAGCGATGTTGAAGACCAGGTGGACGATGCCATGGACATCAAACCTGTCCGACGCTTCATTCCTGACTCTGTGAAGAACTTCTTCAGAGCCAGTGGCAACCGAGGCAGCAAGAAGTGGACCTTTCCACCACCACCACCACCAGCAGCACCTGATGTGAACACCACCTCCGGAGGCGTCCCGTGCTCTCCTCCACACTCACGTGCACCCTCCCCTACAGCCCCCAGCTCTTACCTAGACCCTTATGGAGGGTCTGGAGGCAGCTACAATTCAAGAAAGGAGCAGATGACGTTATTAGGGGAGCCACTGGAATCGGTTTCTGGACGCTCTTTGCAGACGGCTCTAACTTACAGCGAGAAGGTGGAGGAGTACAATCAGCGCTACGCGTATATGAAGTCCTGGGCTGGACTTTTGCGCATTTTGGGATGTGCAGAGTTGCTTTTGGGGGCTGCTGTTTTTGCTTGCGTCTGTGCATACGTGCACAAAGATAATGAGTGGTTTAATATGTTTGGTTACTCCATGCATCAGATGTACGGAGGAGGGTATGGAGGGTCAATGGGTGGGATGTATGGAGGATCTGGAACTGGAATTTCCTACTCAGGACCCTTGACTCCATTTGTTATTGTGGTGGCTGGAGTGGCCTGGATAGTGACTGTCATTCTATTAGTGTTAGGAATGACCATGTATTATCGTACCATTCTACTAGACTCCAGCTGGTGGCCAATCACAGAGTGTGTGATAAACTTGGCATTAGCCTTGCTCTACTTGTCAGCTGCAATCGTGTACGTGCGAGACACAGTCCGTGGTGGTCTCTGCAATTATCCACATTTTAACGCTGGGCCCAATGCAGGGTTTTGCCGAACAGAGGCTGGGCAGAATGCGGCCATCATCTTCCTCTTTCTCAACATGCTGTTGTATCTCGTGGGAGCAGGTGTGTGTCTGAAGCTGTGGAGACATGAAGCTGCGAGGATGCGCAGAGAGAGAATGGGTCAAGATGTAAAGTTCAAATCATTTGTTCTTTGAAAATGATTAACATCTCACACTTAGCTATTAAATTTAATTTGCTTGCTTTTCTGTTTTTATTTATATTTAGATGAAATCAGATGGACTTCCTCTCAATATGGTAAGCAGTTAAATTTTTATGTCTAGAAGAACATTTTCAGATTTTGAAATCATTGCCGTAACATACTATTTGCAATTTCAGATTGGTGCCGGCTCAAGCGTCTCTGTGCCCATCCAAACTGCTCCAGTAATGATGAGTCCAGAATCTTATGATGGCACGCCTGTCAACCCAGTTATGATGGAACCAGAGATCTTAAGGGGTCATATACCTGCTGGCCACATCCCCAAACCTGTGGTGATTGCAGATTATGTGGCGTGAGTTTCAATCAATTCAAATCAATTAATTCATTCAAGCTATTTTATGTGTTATATACATTTGACAAAAATAAGAGAGATAATACAAAATGCATGTTTCTGTTTATTTAGTACTGATAGATATGATAGTACTGAATAAGATATTTCACATAAAACATTTGCATATAGTCCACAAGAGAAAATAGTTGAATTCATAAAAATGACCCTGTTCAAAAGTTACATACTCTTGATTCTTAATACTGTGTTCTTACCTGAATGATCCACAGCTGTTTTTTTTGTTTTGTTTTTTTGTTTAGTGAGAGTTGTTCATGAGTCCCTTGTTTGTCCTGAACAGTTAAACTGCCCACTGTTATTCAGAAAAATCCTTCAGGTCCCACGAATCCTTTGGTTTTTCTGCATTTTTGTGTATTTGAACCCTTCTCCGGCAATGACTATATGCTCTGATGCTCCAGAAGGAAAAACGATGCTTTAAGAGCCAGGGGTGTAAACTTTTGAACAGAATAAATGTGTACATTTTTCTTACTTTTCCTACATATCATTTTAGTACTGCTCTTCAGAATCTACAGAAGATACATACGTGTTTCCCAGAAGACAAAATAAGTTAAACTTACCCTGATCTTCAAAAAGTTTTCACCGCATGGCTCTTAATGCATTGTGTTTCTTTCTGAAGCATTAGTGAGCATTTCAAACTACTGGAATAGGATGAGTACCTCAGTTGTCCTTAGTGTAAAAAGATGGAAAAATCATACAGTCATTGTTAGAAAGGGTTCAAAAACACAAAAATGCTGAAAAATCAAAGAATTTGTGGGACCTGAAGGATTTTTCTAAAGAACAGCGGGCAGTTTAACTGTTCAGGACAAACAAGGGACTCATGAACAACTATCACTTAAAAAATAAAAATAAAATAAAAACACATCTGTTGATCATTCAGGTAACAACACTGCATTAAGAAAATTAAGAAAAGTGTATGTAAACTTTTGACCGGGGTCATTTTTATAAATTCAACTATTATATTCTCTTGGATTATATGTAAACGTCTTTTATGTGAAATATCTTATTCAAGTCAGTACTAAATAAAAAATAATATGCATTTTGTGTGATCACTCATATTTTGGTAAAATAATAAAAATCTTGCAGATTCTGCAGCGTGTATGTAAACTTTTGACCTCAACTGTAAATTTTAATGATTGCTGCCTCATGCTTTTATAATCTCTCATTTATTTTGTAATGACTATATCTGAATATTCTGTCTAATCTTTCTCCTCATAGGAAATACCCCACAATCCGGTCTGATGAGGAGAGGGAGCGATACAAGGCTGTGTTTAATGATCAATATGCAGAATATAAAGAGTTGCATGCTGAGGTTCAGGTCTTAACGAAGAAGTTTGAGGAAATGGATAATATGATGATGAATCTACCACAACAGCCTTCCAGCCAAATGGTAATGGTTTTAACCTTTTATAATTATTACACTTAACGGTTTTTATGAGCTTATGTTAAATGAGAAACTACATGGAATATTTGTAATTAAATAATAATTTTTCACATTGCATGACCATTCAAATTAATTAGTTAAGACACAAAGACAATACAATTCCTTAATACATTGATATGCTTTTTTAATCTAAAATCTTTTGCTTTAAGCATAAATATTTTAAATACTAATCTTGGTTTTTCTCCCTCAGGAGCAAGAGAGAATCAATAGCATTATTCAAGAGTACAACAGAAAAAAGGCTGTAAGTACTGTTTAATATTGTTATCTACTTTCAGTTTAAAGTAATATACAAAATAAATGTTAGGTATTTTCCTTTTCCCAGAAAAGGTAAGTTATGACCTATGTTCTACAAGTTGCTTTGACCCATTTCAAAACCTTCATCTGCCTGTTGACTTTCTACATTCTTTAGTCGTTGCAAAAGAATGGCATGGTATCTGTCTTTGTGTGAGTGCCACAAACAGTAGAAACTGAAAAACTGGAAATGTTAGGGGGACGTAAATGCTATTGACATGTTCACATACTTCCTGTTTGTGTTGGAGCGCACGATAAAGATTGCTTTATGTGTTTCTGTTTGTAGGACCCGACGTACCAGGAGAAAAGGGAGAGATGTGAATATCTAAAGAGCAAACTTGCTCACATAAAGCAGAAAATTCAGGAGTATGACAAAGTCATGGACTGGAATGATGGCTACAGCTAAACAGAACTCTGATATACTTTTAAAATTCGTCATGAACTTCACAGAGGTTCCCGAAAAAGAAGCAACTGGCTGAAAGAACATTGTCCATGACTATACCTTCGAGAATTATTGGAGTGTTTGGTTTGGTCTTGGTTGGTATTGAAATAATTGCACATTGAATTCAATAGAGCAGGAAAGTATAATGAAGGGCATATACCACTTCAAACCCAGCACTGAACATGTTACCTTCTATATTACTGACATGTCATATATATATATATATATATATATATATATATATATATATATATATATATATATATATATACATTATTTTTTATTTTAGAAATAGGTAATTTGAAGAAAATCACTGCTTCCTGTAGTTAGGTGGAAAATATAATGCAAATACCTCTCAAATTTTTATTTGTTTAAATGGCAGTATCTTTAATGATTTTAGATAGCTTGGTATATTTGTAGTCGTGCTAGTTTAATGTTCACTTTTTTGTGTTTTATACAGTCATTTGTGTGTTATATGTACATTTTTTTTTTTTTACAGTGTCACTCGACCTGAAAATTTCATAATTTTCTAATTGATATTGGAAGTAGATAACATAAACAGGCCTTCCTCCATATTGTACTGGCAAACATTTCCCTTTTTTTGAAAAAAAAAAAAATGAACTAACAGTTTATACTCTGTCACCTCTCATTTGTCTGTTTATACTTAACACGCTGTACTACATTGCTCAGAGCATTATGTGTATAGGTCTGCTGTTATAGTTGAACTATAGTAAGGTAATCTACACTTTTACTGGTTTGACAGCCCTGACGGTGTCAGATTACAAGCTGCAATGGACTCCAGGAAGAAACGGTGCTCATACACCTTTTTGTGCAAACCTTATGCCTCCTAAATACTTTACATGGGGCCTCATTTATAAAGCGTGCGTACGCTTAAATTTAGTAAAATTTGTAAAAACTGGCTTTGGCGTGAAAAAGTGTTTAGCGTCACGTCAGGGTCCGAGCAAACGTACACACCTTTTCTTGTCAAAGCACTGCAGGTTTTTGAAAATGTAAGCTGTTCTTGCAGCTCGCTGGTTGGATTTGTATGATGATGGTGATCTTTTACATGTTAATGACATTAATTAGGAGTCGTTTACGAGGCAGAGAGCTGAAATCGTACAGTTGTGTGTAAATTCAAGATCATTTGCGATTCATAGATTGCACATCTGAAAGAGACACGTAAGTGCCTTTTCAGCGTACATTCATTTTATGAATCAGGCATATTTGAGAGATGATCGTAGGATCAAATACAGGGTGGTTTCTGCGCAACATTTTATAAATGAGGCCCCTGATGTGTAATAATCCAGAACAATACTGCTTTAATTATTGTTATTGTTATTTTTATTGCAATTTATAGTAATTGAAACCATAATTACATTACAACTCTGAGACACATGTTGAACTAAGCATTCTCTGACCATTAGCAAAGCATAACATGCATTTTATTTCTAATTAAATGATGACTTAAGTGGATTCTAAAGACACCTCCCAGATTACAAATTTGTGATTTGGCCAATCAGAAATTCCAATGGTTTTATTCATCACTTACAATTTATGCACAGATAGATGGGATAGAAGAATTTTTGAATGATTACAGGGGTCTTCGATCTTTTTCAGACCAAGTGCCCCATTGGTGTAGACGGACTTGCTGTTTAGAGACAGAAATCACAGAAATTGTTTAAACTACTAGCTGAATAAATAAGCTTTCCAGTTGATTTATGTATGAGTACAATATTTGGCTGAGATACAACTATTTGAAAGTCTGGAATCTGAGTTCTAATAGTTGTAAATATTGAGAAAATCCCATGAAGTCCATAGCAATGCATATTACTAAACAATTTTCATATTATTACGGTACTAAATTACCTAAATATGTTCAAGGAACATGATCTTTACAAAATATCCCAAAGATTTTTGCCATAAAAGAAAAATCGATCATTTTGACCCATACAATTCATTTTTGGCTATTGCTACAAATATAGCCTACCCGTGCTATATAAGACTGGTTTTGTGGTCCAGGGTCACAAATGATCTATTATTTAAGTAGCTAGTCTTAAAGATGAAATGCGTCAAAACAATATATATATATATATTTTTTTTTGAAAAGCTATATACGATACTTATTGTGAAAATCGCTATTCAAATGAACCTGGCTCATCTTGCATCCTAGACTTTTCGGCGCGGCGCGCACACGTTCAGGGCGGGGCTACACCTGTGCAGGTGAGGATGGGGGAGGCTGGTTTCACTGATGTGTTGTCAGAGTGAAGGCAGATACATGAAACTCCCTCAGCATTCAGCGGGCGTTTCCTGAAGGTTGAGCGTCTTTCGGGTACCTGAAATACACCTGTAACGAGCGAGGAAGGGTTACAAAGCTTTGTACAGCAGCTTTGACTGCTTTGGTAAGGAAGAGGGTGAGTTTCCTCGAATAATTTATTTTCTGTTGTACATTTGTTTTTAAATATTCCTAGCTGAATACGGTAGCCTTTTGTAGCCTATGTTGTCAATTGTTGTGTTTACTAATACGCAGCGGAACTATGTTGCGCGGAACTAATTTTAAGAAATTTAAATAGTTTTACGCTAAGCGTCTTGTTCTTTGACAAGCATGATTTTTTCCTTCGTAACGTATTTATTCGTCTAAAACTTTAGGTGTCAGGTGTCCTAATTCTGAGAATATTTTGACGTAGGTTATTGTTTTTCTCGAATGTACACTTAATTAAACTGAATTATATGAACTGTTCTTAAACGATGATATAATCTTATTTCCTCGATACAAATGAAAGCATGTTAGAAAATTGCAATTTATCCCTACACAAAGTGAAATAATTAAAAATACAGTGATAAGAGGGTTTTGTTACAACCTACTACTACCAGGCTGGGGTGTAACTCTAGTTGTATTTGGAAACATTATAATACACACCAGTAAATACAAGTGGAAAAATATAGAAATACACAGACTAACAACACTTAAAACTTTTTAATCTAACAGTTATGGCAAAATAGTCAGAATTTGTAAATTTAAATGTATACAATCAGCCATATTTTAAATTTAAATAAAGAGAAAATGTATAATTAAAATAACCTATTTTTTTGTCCTAAAAAAGTGTTTTGTTTTTGTTTTTTTATGTGTGCCAAAAAACATAATTTTTAACCTCAGTAATTTTAGCGTTTTATGTATTCTATACTGATGGTGTCTTTTTACAATTAATTAAAGAAATGTTTGCAGTGTCATCATTAACTGTAATGTAAAAAGTCACTCTGTGTCTTAATTTGTATCATGTATCACTTATTTGTATATGGATTAGATCTAGGTCTGGGTTTTTGGTTGTATTTCCTCAACAGTGTATTACTTCATTATATTGTAGTGATTCATAAATGATGTTTTTCATTCTTTCTTTAGATCTCACCCAGATAACCCTGTGAAGTTTGTCCAGGAATCTAAGATCATGCCGAAAAAATCAAGTCACCCTCCCGCATATGGCGGCAGACAGTAAGTTGCATATTAAGTGTGTAATCATCCATTATCAGTACAGATTAGTTTTCTTCACTGACTCTTTTCATATACTATTACAGTTGTTGTTAGTATTTTGCATTAGATTTTTATTTTCTATTTTCACTTGAATTTTAATTCAAATTACATTTACATTTATGCATTTAGCAGACACTTTTATCCAAAGCAACTTACAATTAGAGCTAATTTTGTTGTGTTTTTGACGTTTTAGTTTTTTTTATATGATTATGTAGTTTTAGTTGATTTAGTTTTAGGTTTTTTTTTTGTATTTAATGTTTTTAAATAATATTTGTAACCCTGGTCTACAAAACCAGTCATAATGGTCAATTTAAATAAATAAGAAAGCTGAAATGAAGCTAAATAATTTTCCATTGATGTACGGTTTGTAAGGATAGAACAATATTTGTCCAAAATACAGCTATTTGAAAATCAGGAATCTGAGGCTGCAAAAGAAAAAAAGAAAATCACCTTTAAAGTTGTCCAAATTAAGTTCTTAGCAATGCATATGACCTAATTAAAAATTCATGGTAGGAAATTTGCAAAATATCTTCATCGAACATGATCTTAACTTAATATTCTAATTGATTTTTGGCATAAAAGAAAAATTGATAATTTTCACCCATACAATGTGTTTTTGGCAATTGCCACAAATATACCCATGCTACTTATGATTGGTTTTGTGGTCCAGGGTCACATTTTACTTTACTTTAGTTAACATTTATTTCAAGTGTTGTTTATGGTTTTAGATTTAGTTTTAGGTAACTAAAATAACCCTGGATCTTAGTAGTTTTAAAACATTTAGTTAATAGTTTCCTTTTACTCATTTATATTGTCTCACTTTCTCATTTCAGTCACCATCGATCCTCCCATCGCGCAGCTTCTTACCACCCTGATGAAATGCTTCACTTTTATCGCTGGACGTCCCCCCCAGGTGTCATGAAGATTTTGTGCATCATCATCATCATTTTGTGTGTGGCTATGTTTGCCTGCGTAGCCTCCACACTGGCATGGGACTATGATGCCAGCGCCATGGGCCTTGGGGGTCTTGGGATGGGCTATGGAGGGGGCTATGGAGGGGGCTATCAAGGCAGCTATAGCGGTGGATCATATGGCGGTGGATACGGTGGATATGGAGGGGGTCAAGGAGGCTATGGTGGCTATGGAGGCGGCACGTACATGGATCCAAAATCAGGCAAGGGCTTCATCATCGCGATTGCTGCAATCACCTTTATCGCCGTGCTCATCATCTTCATCCTGGTGGTGTCAAGGCAGAACGCTTCACAGTCTCCCTCATTCTATCTGGCTTCCATCATTATTTGTGCCATCCTGGCTGCGCTCATGCTCATCGCCACCATCGTGTACCTGGTCGCTGTTAACCCCACTGGTCAGACGTCGGGATCCATGATGTATAATCAGATCTTGCAGCTGTGTGCACAATACCAGAACCAAGATCAGGCCTCTGGCATCTTCCTCAATCAATATTTATACCACTACTGTGTAGTCGAGCCTGAAGAGGTGAGCGGGCCATTTTCATCATAATATTTGTTCAGTTCAGGTTGGCTATTATCAACTTAATACCCTTCTTTTGTGTAGAAATGCTGGTTGAGATTCATGCAAACACAGAAGCCAATCTGCCCCATTGTCCTCTATATTGTTATTCATTTATAGGTGTCATTTAAAATGTTCTTGTTTCTCTTTCTTTACAAGGCCATTGCTGTTGTCCTTGGGTTTATAGTTGTGGTCGGGTTGATCATCTTGCTTGTGTTCGCTGTGAAGACCCGAGGGCAGATCAGGAGATACGGCAGGGAGCGCGTTCTCTGGTATGACGTGAAGACCATCACCGATGGCCTCACGTCTCAAGGCATTGGAGAATGGGTAAGAAATTTCACTAGCAAGTTTCATTTCCTGGTTATGTTAGTACTGTGTTTTTCTCCATTCAGTACAATAGATGGATTTCTTAGGGCATGAAATGTAATACAGTTTGTAGCACCTAGGTTGTGCTACTACTACTACATATACAGTTTAGGTCAAAAGTTAACATCCCCCTTTCAAAATCTGCAAAATGTTCATTATTTGACCAAAATAAGAGGGATCATACAACATGCATGTTATTGTTTGTTTAGTACTGACCTAAAATGATATTTCACATAAAATATAATTACATATAGCCCACAAGAGAAAATAATAGTTGAATTTATAAAAAAAAGTTTACATATGCTTAATTCTTAATACTGTGTTCTTACCTGAATGATCCACAGTTTTTTTTTTTTTTTTTTTTTTTGTTTAGTGATAGTTGTTCATCAGTCCCCTTTTGTCATGAACAGTTAAATTGTTTGCTGTTCTTCAGAAAATCCCTCAGGTCTCGCATTTTTAAGTATCTGAACCCTTTCCAATAATAACTGTATGGTTTTGAGATACATCTTCTCACATTGAGGACAACTGAGGGACTCTTATATAACTATTACAGAAGTTTCAAATGCTTAGTGATGCTCCAGAACGAAAAACCATGCATTAAGAACAGAATGAAGATTTTGATTCAGATTCAGAATGAAGAGAATGAAGACATTTTTCTTATTTTGCCGAAATATCATATTTTTTCATTTAGTACTGCCCTTCAGAGGCTACAGAAGATTGTTACATGTTTCCTAGAAGACAAATTCTTGCAGATTCTGAAAGGGGGTGTAAACATTTAACCTCAACTGCATGTATCCTAGAATGCTTCTTGATGCATGTTGAGTTGCTATGTGGTGCCTATAACTGCTCCACTGCTTTAAGGAGTATCATTGGTCTGGAGCATTGCTATTAAGACTCTTCCATGAAAAGAAGTTTCGGAGAAAGATTTCCACGAATGTTTTTATGTTTAGTTTCTGGGTGTGTCCTCTTATGCACTTTCACTTGATGGAAAGCATGATTATGGTACAAAATCCCATGATGAAATGCATGGAACACATCTCAGTGACTTACAAGTGTATGAATTGGTAGGTGGGAATTGTTAGACCTAAAAAACATGAGCATGCTCTAGTGTTATTAGGTCACTCCATTGGCTTTGTTCTAACACAGTTCACCATGTAAGCAGTGGTAGTTTTGTCCTTTATGTCATGATGGTATTTGTGGAATTGGAGGAACCGGTTTTTCCTGGCTTTAATGTTTGTCCAGACTATTTACCATACAAAAAGAAGCCTGTGTGAGTTGGGGAAACAGAGAAGCTAAAGCAAAAAAGGCCTACAGCAACACTTACAGGACTTAGAAACTACCAAATGATGAGTGAAAATGTTTTGAGATGACAAATGTTGTCATGCTGACTGTTTTGAGGGGTGGAGTATTATATCTTGACAAACACCTTTTGATGTAGTGTTACAAACGTGTACTCAGAGCAAACAGGTTTCAGTGCATCTTATTTTTAACTATTAAATGCACATTATGTTTTCAAACTGTAAAAGTGGAATTGCCTACAATACATTTATACAAAATATCTAGATATTAACTCAGACTTTCTTTGTTTTTCTTCAGGTTAATAATGTTTCTGGAGATCCTGAGGCTTTTGTCAATGACCACAATGACCCAATCAGTGTTAAACAGCCAATGGTTTCAAGCCAGAAACCAATTTACGCTCCAAGGTAGGTCATGTCAGTGCTTTAAAAGATTTTGCTGCAAAAACAAATGTGACCCTGCACCACAAAACCAGTCATAAGAGTCTTTTTTTTATTATTGAGATTTATACATCATCTGCAAGCTAATAAATAAGCTTTCCATTGATGTATGGTTTGTTAGGATAGGACAATATTTGGTTGAGACAAAACTGGAATCTGAGGGTGCAAAAAATGAAAATACTGAGAAAATCGCCTTTAAAGTTGTTCAACTTAAGTTCTTAGCAATGCAAACTACTAATCAAAAATTAAGTTTTAATACATTTACGGCAGAAAATGTACAAAATATCTTCATGGAACATAACCTTTACTTAATATCCCAGTGATTTTGGCATAAAAGAAAAATCTAAAATTTTGACCCATACAATGAATTGTTGGCTATTGTTACAAATATTCCCATGCTACTTATGACTGGTTTTGTTTGTCCAGTGTCACAAATGCATCATATTTATGTCGACTTTGCATAGTGATTGTTGCATTGTTAAAGCTTGAATACGATTCGGATGTTTTAGAAAATGGGTATTAATGATATTACATGAGTAGTGGTTGACTGTTTTTTTTAATTGATGTAATGATAATATCTGTATGCAATTTATTCATCACAAATAAAAGTCACATTGTAAGCAGAATGAATAGTTCTGTTAATCAGTTAAGCGAGCACAAACAGACTCAAAATGATTGGTCTGCTCATTATTAGTCTGTCGCTAGACTAGATGCCGCAGAGAGAAGGAATCCAGGAAATCTTGTCCTTGTATGAATAGGACCTGGCGGATTTTGTTTTGTCATGAACACGAATAACCAGTTTCACAAACCGATCACGTGAACTGACTGAAACTATTGTAATCAGAAAGCTATTCTCACTCTGTCAGTTACAATAAAAATTGTAATAATATCACAGCCAAGTTAACAATTTTTTTTTTTTTTTTTAAATCAAAAGCGGTTCTGACGTGACAAGCTCTTTAAGTGGACTGAAGAGCAAACTGAGAGACTATGACACTGGAGAGTCTGGAGATGAGCTGGACAACGACTATGAAAGGTGAGGAAAATCTTTGAGTTATAGTAGTACCGGAACACTTATAAAAAAAAAAAACGTAGCATTTGTGACCTTATGTAATCAGTATCACTCTTGTAATTATTTTCCTTTAACCTCTATTCTGCTATGCTTTCAGTGAGTATCCTCCCATTATTAATGAGCAGGAGAGGCTTGAGTACAAGAAAGAGTTTGACAGAGACCACATGGAGTACAAACGTCTTCAGGCTGAGCTAGATGATATTAATCAGGGCTTGGCAGAAACAGACCGAGAGCTAGACAACTTACAGGAAGGCAGCCCACAGTTCATGGTAAGTAACTGTTCTTCTAAAGGTTGGATCTCTTAATATGCTCATTCTGTTTGAGCTCTGCCTTTTCGTCACACATATTCACATGCTTTAAGTTATGGGTGGCAAGTCTTACAGCATACACTGCCAGTCAAATGTTTTTGAACGGTAAGATTTTTAATGTTTTTTAAAGAAGTCTCTTCTGTTTACCAAGTCTGCCTTTATTTGATCTAAAATACAGCAAAAACAGTGATATTGTGAAATATTTGTACTATTTAAAATTCCTGCTTTCTATTTAAATATATTAAACTGTCCAATGTTCAAGAAACATTTATTATTATTATTATGATCTATATTTAAAACAGCTGAGTACATTTTTCCAAGATTCTTTGATGAATAGAAAGACCCAAAGATCAGCATTTATCTGAAATAAAAAGCTTTTGTAACATTATACACTGTACCATTCAAAGCTTGGAGTCAGTATTTTTATTTATTTTATTTTTTTGGAGAGAAATTATAGAACATACTACTTTTATTCAGCAAGGATGCTTAAAATTGATCAAAATGGATGATAAAGATATTTCTAATGTGACAAGATTTCTATTTTCAGATAAATGATGTTCTTCTGAACTTTCTATTCATCAAAGAATCTACTCAAATTCTACTCAGCTGTTTTTAGCATACTAATAATAATAAATGTTTTTGAGCAGCAAATCAGAATATTAGAATGATTTCTGAAGGATCATGTGACTGGAGTAACGATGCTAAAAATTCACCTTTGAAATCACAGGAATAAAATACATTTTAAAATATGTTCAAATAGAAAATGGTTATTTTAAATATTTCAAAATTTAACAGTTTTGCTGTAGTTTGGATCAAATAAATGCAGGCTTGGTGAGAAGAAGAGACTTGTTTAAAAATCTTACTGTTCAAAAACTTTTGACTGGTAGTGTAACTGGTAGTCACTTAATCTCTGATTTTCATAGAATTTATTCCAGCTTTAAATAAAATAACTCTGTTTCAGTCGTTATTGAAATACGTTACATTAATTTATATTGCTCATTTCGATTTTCTTAAACAGGATGCCATGGATGTCTACAACAGGCTCAAAGGTTTGAAGAAGGTAAACTTATTCTGTCATCTTTTCAGACTAGAATATCAAGAATTGCATAATTTTTCACAGCTGTTAAAAATAACTATTGCTTATAGTAGAAAAAAAATACCATATAAGCATAAAGGTACAAAGGTAAATGCTGATCTGTTTCCTTTTCTCACAGTCTGCAGATTATCAGATGAAAAAGAAAAGGTGTAAACAGCTGAAGTCCAAACTGTCCTTGATCAAAAGAAGGGTGAGCGACTATGACCACAGACAATAAAACCTGGCACTGGAAACTCAGGAGGATATATTATGTCACATGATGCCTTGTTCAGGGACTTTACTGTATCTGTATTTCTGTATTAAAATCTGTATCACTTTATTGCTATCAAGAACTGTATGGCTGCTGTATGACAGGTTTTTGCTTTTGAGCCAAACTAAGCTTGATCAAAATATTATGGTATCAATGAAGTATTTTGTTTTGTTTAGTTTTATAAGCTAGATGAAGTCTCCTTTTAAGCTTTTATCTTCCGCTGCAGACATTTAGTTAAGTCAAGGTTAGTGTGTCTAAAACGTGAGCAAGAATGTGACTTTTTATTGTAGTTTTAGGGATCTTCAAGCAAGAAACATTCTAATGTTGTTTGTTATAATAATGCCTTACTGGATTTTAATTTTTTGCTTTCATTTTTTAAAACTTGCTGATTAATCTATCACCAGAATAGTAATCTCTGTTTTTTTATTTTATTTAAGTACACACTTATAGAATAGGTGTGAATTCATTTACATTTATAAAATTTTATAATAATTCTGTCAGTCAATTCTATCAGATTTATGGAGAATTCAACGTTGAACAGTTTTAATGTGGCAGGCGAATTATGTTGAATGTACAGTACATTTTTTGCTTGTATTTGTGTACAGAGTAAAATAAAGCTCTTAAATTTATAAATGTCTTTGTATTCATTCAAAGAAATTTTAGAAATTAAAAGCTTTATTTAGCTAGGATGCTTTTAATTGATTAAAAGTGATGACATTTATAATGTTAAAAAAAATTTCTATTTCAGATAAATGCTGTTCTTCTGACCTTTTTATTCATCAAAGAAAACAAAAAAAGAAAGTTTTTTGAGCAGCAAATCAGAATATTATTTTCTGAAGGGTAATGTGACTGGAGTAATGATGCAAAAATTCAGCTTTAATTTACAGGAAAAAATAACATTTTTAAATAGAAAAATATTTAAAAATGTTACTGTTTTTGCTGTACTTTGGATTAAATAAATGCAGGCTTGGTAAGTAGAAGAGATTTCTTTAAAAAAAACATTAAAAATCTTAATGTTCAAAAACTTTTGATTGGTAGTGTAAAAGTAAAAAAAAAAAATCGCACGTTAAAAAATAAATACGACCTCACGTTGTGTCAATTACGTTTACACATTGCCTCCGAAACTTTCGTCCGTCATAAAATATTCGGTTTAGGTTCGATTTTCGCATCCGTAGCAAGCATTTTGATAGGAAAGGATGACACAGACGAAAAAAAAGCATACGAAAATTTCGGACTCGGTGTGCAATGTAGGTCCTCCCGTGACTCGGAACTAACGTTCTTATTTTGTACCGAGGGGACATAACAAAAGCGACGGACAAGGTGTCACGAAAGTAAATACGAGGGTGAATTTGGTTGTTTTTACAGTCCACTGAGAAAGTTACATATTATTATTATTATTATTATTGTCGTTAATACAAAAATCCAGTTTATAGACTTTTTCCTGTATTTGCTGTTATGTGGTTCAGTTCGAAAATCTATACAGCGTATAAGAGAGTCTCTGTGTAAGGAGACCAAATGCAGAAATCTGTTGAAACATCTGAGAGTACAAACCTGTCGAAAGAATAGAATAACTGTACAACACCCCCCCTAAAGAAAGCTTACAGTCTGTTAAAATTATAAATCATGGATGAAGAACCAGAGAGAGCAAAACGCTGGGAAGGAGGATACGAACGAACATGGTGAGAACGTTGCTTTAACTCGCGTGCGTTTACAATTAAATTATTTAAATGCACTGTTTACCTCAAATTGCCACTGAAAAGTGGTTATTGTTAATAAAATATGTTTAATAAAATATTATTTATACTGTCAGTTCAGTTCAGTAATTGTAACAAAAATACAAAAGCTTAAACAAAAGCATTCTAGCCATAGTTGCATTCTAAGCCATAGTTTAAGCTTGCATAGGGCATCACAAGACGATCAGCCACTGACATTTATTATGGTACATGTGTAAATGTGAACACAACGCTATAATGAACTGTTGTCATGTGTCTCTCTTAGGGAGGTGTTGAAGGAGGATGAATCTGGATCTCTCAAAGCTACTGTGGAGGAAATTCTTTTCCAGGCGAAGAGGAAAAGGTACAGCACTCAAAACATAAAAATCAGTTTGAACTGATTGCATGTTGCTTTTAAATTCACTTGTTGTCTCTCTGTTACATTATAGAGTGTTTGAGAGTCATGGACAAGTTCGGCTTGGGATGGTTAGATGCATTTTACTGTCCTTCATAGGTATAGCATTATATCTGTTGTTGGAGACTGAACATAATCATGCGTATTATTCCCACCAAACCAGATGCGGCACCTCTTCGTGATCATTGACTCATCTAGATCAATGGAAGATCACGACCTGAAGCCCAACAGGCTCACCTCAACCTTGAAGGTTAGTAGCACTGCATCTAATTCCTAACATTAGTAGATATAATCTGTCAAAACTGATCTTTCGTTTTGCATTCTTCAGCTGATGGAGTATTTTGTGGAGGAATACTTTGACCAGAATCCAATCAGTCAGGTAATGACTTGACTCTGTATCTGTTGTGTTTACATTTTTAACTTCCGTTAACTGTACCGTATCGTCACAGATAGGGATCATCACCACCAAGAACAAGAGGGCGGAGAAGCTCACTGATCTTGCAGGTTAATCCATCAGTATTATGTTAGCATGTATTGAGAAGGTTTCTTTATCCTCATCATCACTTAACATTATTTTACTTTAACCAGGGAACCCTAAAAAGCATATAGCAGCTCTGAAGAAAGCTGTGGACTCCACATGTGTTGGGGAACCATCTCTCTACAACTCTCTCAACTTGGCTATGCAGACTCTGAAGTAAGAAACATATAAATGTGTAACACTTTCATCTGCAAACGGAAATTTAACGGTGTTGTTTACAGTTTAGTTATAGTACTGGACATACAGTTGAGGTCAAAAGTTTGCATACACCTTGCAGAATCTGCAAAATGTTAAATTTATTTACCAAAATAGAAAGGATCATACAAAATGCATGAAAGGTTTTATTTAGTACTGACCTGAATGAGATATTTCATTTAAAAGATGTTTACATATAATCCACAAGAGAAAATGGTTTAGATGCGCTTGATTCTTAATACTGTGTTGTTACCTGAATGATTCACAGCTGTGTTTTTTTGTTTAGTGATAGTTGAAAAATCCTTCAGATTGCACAAATTATTTGGTTTTTCAGCATTTGTGTATTTGAACTCTTTCCAAGAATGACTGTATGATTTTGAGATCTATCTTTTCACACTGAGGACAACTGAGGGACTCATATGCAACTATTACAGAAGGTTCAAATGCTCACTGATGCTCCAGAAGGAAAAACAATGCATTAAGAGCCAGGGGGTGAAAACTTTTGAACAGAACGAAGATGTCTACATTCTTATTTTGCCTAAATATTATATTTTTTTTAAATTTAGTACTGACCTTCAGAAGCTACAGAAGATAATTATGTGTTTCCCAGAAGACAAAATAAGTTGAATTTACAACTGAAGTTTTCACTCCGGCTCTTAATGCATCATGTTTCCTTCTGGAGCATCAGTGAGTGTTTGTACCTTCTGTAATAGTTGCATATGAGTCCCTCAGTTGTCCTCAGTGTGAAAAGATGGATCTCAAAATCTCACAGTTATTGTTGGAAAGGGTTCAAATGCACACAAATGCTGAAAAACCAAAGAATTTGTGGGACCTGAAGGATTTTTCTGAAGAACAGCAGGCAGTTTATCTGTTCTGGACAAACAACGGACTTATGAACAACTATCACTAAAACAAACAAACAAAAAAAACCAGCTGTGGATCATTGAGATAAGAACGCAGTATTAAGAATCAAGTGTATGTAAACTTTTGAACGGGGTCATTTTTTTAAATGCAACTATTATTTTCTCTTGTGGATCATATGCAAATGTCTTTAATGTGAAATATCTTATTCAGGTCAGTACTACATTTTGTATGATCCCTCTTATTTTAGTAAAATAATGAACATTTTGCAGATTCTGCAAGGTGTATTTTAACTTTTGACCTCAACTGTATACTCACAGCTGTATGTTTGACACCATATATACACATTTTCTATATCTATATAACATTTTAAGGCAGTTACCATATTTATGTTTTCATGCAGACATATGCCTGCTCATACAAGCAAAGAGATCCTGGTTATTTTCAGCAGTCTTACTACGTGTGACCCAGCCAACATCTATGAGCTCATCAAAGTGAGTTTGAATGGCTGCATACTGTAATGGTTCTTATGTTTTGAATGAACGCTGATTTGTTTGTGGTCTTGTGTTTTAATATATATGAGCAGACTCTGAATGGTTTGAAGATCAGAGTGTCTGTGATCGGCCTGTCAGCAGAGGTTCGAGTGTGCACCATTCTCACAAGAGAAACTGGAGGTTGGTAGCAGCCTTACTTTCATTAGGTTACATAGTTTTTAACATTATGTAATGTTTTCTAAATTGTGTTTGGCTGAATAGGATCCTACAATGTGATATTGGATGAGTGTCATTTTAAAGAGCTGCTGATGCTGCATGTGAAGCCGCCTCCTGCCAGCTCCTCCTCTGAGTGCTCTCTCATTCGCATGGGTAATCACATTTACACAATTTAAATAGGGTAAAAAGTTGAAAGTACAACAGTTATTACTGATAGCTTAGTTAAAACTTAGCCAAGGAATTAAAAAATATGTGCATATTTTGTCATTTTAATTTGTGTATTATTTTTGTCTTCACTGCACTCTAAATGTAAAGCAGTTCAGGAGTAGTACTGATTTATATCTGGAATTTATAATATGTATTCTTCACAATACATTTAATGCGTATAATAATTTACCCAGGTTTCCCTCAGCATGTCATAGCCTCCATGTCTGATCAGGATGCCAAACCCTCATTCAGCATGTCGTGAGTACTGTTTAAATCTGTTTAATAATATTAAGTCTAAAATTAAAATATATTTTACGCTACCATTATACACTATATAATATATACATATATTATACACTTCTGTTATAAAAGTTTGGGGACAGTCCGTTTTTTTAAGTGGTTTTTGTTTTTAAGTTTCTTACGCTCACCAAAGCTGCATTTATTTGATCAAAAATACTGTAAAAAGTAATATTCTGAAATATTATAGCAAATTAAAATATCAAAAGTTTGGGATCAGTAAGATTTTTCTTATGCTCATCAAGCCTGCATTTATTTGATCAAAAATAAATGTAAAATTGTGAAATATAATAATATTTCATAGTAACATAGTAATGTAAAATGAAGTTTTTCTATTTTAATATACATTAAAAACTAATTTATTCCTGTGATCAGAGCTGAATTTTGTGCTGGAAACAGTTGTGCTGCTTAATTTTTTTTTTTGGAACCTGTGATACTTTTTTTCAGAATTGAAACTTTAATGAATAAAAAGTTAAAAAGAATAGCATTTATTTAAAATAGAAATCTTTTCTAACTATATACTAACATTTAAAAGTTAGTAAGTCAGTAAATTTATTTTCTTTATTTTTTTTAAAGAAATTAATCAATTTGTATAATACATTTATTTTCATTAAAATGGAAACACAAATATTTTCCCATGCTCTGCTTTCTTTTTTCCATACTTTTCCAGACCTGCAAAATACTTAAAACAAATTCCATACTTTTCCAAACCCCATAGGAACCCTGACAGGTTCCAAAAAAAATATTTGGCAGCACAACTGTTGCCAACATAGATAATTCTAATAATAAATCAGCACATTAGAATAATTTCTAAAGGATCATGTGACACTTAAGACTGGAGAAATGGCTGTTAAAAATTCAGCTTTGAATCACAGGAATACATTATATTTTAAAGTACATTAAAGTAGAAACCATTATTTTATATTGTAGTAACATTTAGCAATATTAGTTTTTTTTCTGTATTTCTGATCAAATAAATGCAGTCTTGATGAGCATAAGAGACTTCTTTAAAATCATTACTGATTTCAAAACAATAGTTTGAACAATAGTGTATTTTCAAAATGTAATTTCATCTGGTGATCAAAGCTGTCT
This sequence comes from Garra rufa, assembly GCF_049309525.1. Taxonomy (NCBI): domain Eukaryota; kingdom Metazoa; phylum Chordata; class Actinopteri; order Cypriniformes; family Cyprinidae; genus Garra; species Garra rufa. The sequence goes on along the minus strand of NC_133365.1, from coordinate 37,976,513 downwards.
CCAGTCTTCAGTGTCACATGATCTTTCAGAAATCATTCTAATATGCTGATTTGGTGCTCAGGAAAGAATTTTTATTATATTGTCATTAACAAATGTTCTGCTTGATATTTTTGTGGAGACTGAACAAGTATTAAATTTTGTTTTTGTTGTTGTTAAATAGAAGTAAAAAAAAAAAAAAAGCTTAATTTGAGATATAAATCTTTTGTAACATCATAAATATCTTTACTGTCACTTTTGATCAGTTGCTAAATTAAAGTATTCATTAAAAAAATCTCACTGACCCCAAACTTTCGAACAGTATCTTTAATGTATAATTATATTATTTATCATTTGAAATACATTACCAGTCAAAAGTTTTTGAACAGTAAGACTTTTTAAAGTCTCTTCTGCTCACCAAGCCTGCATTTATTTAACCCAAAGTAAATCCAAATTTCAAAATATTTTTACTATTTCAAATAACTTTATTAATTTATTCCTGTGATCAAAGATGCATTTTTTTAGCATCATTACTGTAGTCTTCAGTGTCACATCTTACGGTTCAAAAACTTTTGACTGGTAGTGTAATATTAATTATAGATCATTTTTTTATATATATATATTTTAGGCACCTAGACAGTGCTGGTGAAGCAGGACTCACTCTTGGCGGCTACTACTGCCCACAGTGCAGAGCCAAATACACTGAGCTGCCAGTGGAGTGTAAAGTGTGTGGTATGTTTTCAGCATTTCCCGGTTCTTAAATCTTTACAATAACTTTTAAAGAGCATTGATGTGTTCAGTTCTCACAGTCTGTCTTTTCTGTCTGGTACAGGTTTGACTTTAGTTTCCGCTCCTCATCTGGCCCGTTCCTTCCATCACCTCTTTCCCCTTGAGGCCTTCAAGGAGACCCCACTGGAGGAGTATGATGGCGAGAAGTGAGCTCCACACTTACTCTGTGAAAACCCCTTTGTCTGTCTCATTTCAGCCTATTTAAGTGTTAATCTATTCCTTTTCAGGTTCTGTGAGGCATGCCAAGAAGAGTTGAAAGACAAAAGTGTAGGTTTTTCAATTCAAAAAATCGTTTGCACAGGAGCATTATTAGGCTTTGTGTTTAGAATAACATTTTGCCTCTTTGTTTTGTCCTCTCTGCAGGTGTTTACTTGTCTAGCATGTAAAAAAGTGTTCTGTGTGGAGTGTGATCTCTTCATACATGATACACTGCACTGCTGCCCTGGCTGTATGCAGACTGACAGGGCGTCCTGATGTCAGATGGCCTGACTACAAGACATCTGTGAACTTCAGTATAAGTAGAAACGGAGAAGAAAAAAAGAGGATGTCATCAGTTACAGATTTAGCTTCTCACTGACTCCTGAGGGTTAAAGTAATCAAAGCCAAAACTTGTCACTTCTTTGGCATCATCTTACTTTGGCTTTCTGTTTGCTTGCATCAGTTGTGCTCAAGCTGTAACTGTATGAAAGGGCGCCCCCTATGGGGAAAAGCGTCTCACTGGACCAAATGAAACTAGCAGAGAAAAACATTTTGTGCTGTTTTCCAGTGTCCTGTTTCCATTGAAGTCACTTAAGTTGTAATAGATTTAACAGGACAGCCATTTGTAAATTTTGTATCCTACATGTCATGTCAGTGTACTTACCTGTACTCAATTTCAGTTGAATTCTTTAAAGAAATTACATTTTTTCCATTTAAAACTGTATTGACTTGCATGGCTTATTTTTGTTTATCTATCTTTGATTATATATTGTATAAATGATTGTTGGTGTATAAGTTTAAAGTGCTGCAGCACAATTTGCTTTCTAAAGTTAGAGTTAATTGCAAAGACAAAACAGTATACACTACCAGTCAAAAGTTTTTAAAGTAAACAGTTAATGTTTTTTAAAGAAGTCTCCTCTGCTCCCCAAGCCTGCATTTATTTGATCCAAAATGAAATATTTTTTCTATCTGAATACACTTAAAATGTAATTTATTCCTGTGATCAAAGCTAAATTTTCAGCATCATTACTCCAGTCTTTAGTGTCACATGATCCTTCAGAGATCATTCTAATATGCTGATTTGCTGCTCAAGAAACATTTTTAATTATTATTATTAATATTTAAAACAGTTGAGAACATTTTTTCAGGATTGTTTGATGAATAGAAAGATTCAAAGATTAGCATTTATCTGAAATAAAAAGCATTTGTAATTATACACTATACCATTCAAAAGTGAGTATTTTTTTATATACATATTAGGAAAGAAATTATAGAAATTAATACTTTTATTTAGCAAGGATGCTTTAAATTGATCAAAAGTGATCAATTTTTTTTTTTTAAATTTCAGATAAACGCCGTTCTTCTGAACTTTCTATTCATCAAAGAAACCTGTAAAAATTCTACTTTTCAACATCATAAAAAATGTTTTTTAAGCAGCAAATCAGAATATTAGAATGATTTCTAATCATGTGTCTGGAGTAATGTTGTTCAAAAAATTTCAGCTTTTGAAATGACAGGAATTTTGAAATATATTCAAATAGAAAACAGTTATTTGAATTAGTAAAAATATTTCAAAATTCTACTGTTTTTGCTGCTTTTGACTGGTAGTGTATAATTAAAAAAATTACAAAAGTAATCCAATCCTTAATTTAATTTCAATACAAAATGTTGCAGACAGACAAGAATCTTAAATTTTACCCTCATAAGAAATGGTACAGCTTTTCAAAAATATTCAGCTCATATTCACAAATTCTGAATCCGTTATTTCACACACTTTAGCGCATCAAATACCTGCATCATATTAAATTGCAATATAAAATGTATACACCTCTCACTTTGACTATCACAGTTTAAGTGCTTCACAGCTCTGTATTTTTGTTCTGGTCATACTGTCTGTGCAGCCATGCTTTCAGTAATGGGAGGTTCTTGTCCATCCAGCGAATGTTCTCTTCGATGTTCTCCAGGGCTTGCTGAATACATCTCAGTTCTGCTCCAGTCTCAGCCCGCAAGGAACTAAAGAAACTACGAATCTGATGGAGCAGAAAAACATGCCTTATGTCATATAATGAAGTTTTTTCATTACAGGATCAGATATTTTTTGGTCAAGACCAACTGATGAATGCTCCTAATTAAAAAAAAAAAAACCTACCTCAGCTAGCATTTCTCTGGTGGAATACTGGTTGGTCACTCCTACTACCATGTGCGCTATAGAGTGTGAGCCAAGATCAAACCTAGAAACAAATGTTTGAAATCATTCAGTAGCTCAGAATATAGAACTATTGTGTGTCTAATTAAATCAGTGACTTACTTTTTAATCAGGGAGTCCCAGTTAGCTTGTAAAAAGTCCCATGCGTGTTTGTAGGCCTTAGGATTTTTACTGACTGAAGTCACAACATATGGCAAATCCTGAGTCTTCATCACCTCTCCCACCAGACTCTGCTCCATCATCCTAACACAAATGAAGGATGACATTAGTGATTATTCTTATTTTCTTTAACTAATGTACAGTGGTGGCCAAAATGATTAAAACTTGCACTGACTATTGTCAGACTCCTTGTGCAAACTAAAAACTCACTGGATTATTACCATTAATGGCAAAATTAATGTTTGAAAATGTAAACTGATATTTCCTACAGACACATTACAGCAAAAAAAAGAAATAACTGATTTAAAACCAGCTGTTGAAAATACTAGTGTTCTAATAATTTTGCCCACCACTTTATATCTGAGTGTCTCACCATTTTAGCTTATGATCGAGGGGGCTGGTTGTGAGGGCCATCTTTATCCTACTCTTCATTGAGACGTACATAGACTCCTTGTACTTCTCAAACAGGAAATCCCAGCCATCTTCAGTCCGGGCGCCAACAGAAAACACAGCCATAGTCACATCATTGGGAAGGCTATGGATGAAAAGACAAAAAAGGTTAGAAATAATTCATTTCTCTTTACCGTTTTATTCATTAAGAGAAGAAAAAAGTTTACATCATCTTAATGGTAACAGTGTAGAACAAAGTGTTCTTTGTATAAAATGAAGTTTCAGAAAGATAAGAAAACAATGACCTCTAACCTCATATTCCCATCTGATTCCCTCCACTGGTTGAAGAGCTGTGTTGCGGTGCTGACACAGGGAGGATGACCCCGCACACAGCCGAATAGGAGGAGGTAGCTGCGGAGCATCCTCTGAGACACAGAGCCATCATCCGTCCACGACTGCTGGTCTATGAGCTTCCTGAACAGCTGTAGTATGTAGCCCTGAACCACAGCAAGATAATCGACATTAGTTACACAAATAATTTCATACACAATGGTAATTTAATATGCTTTACAACCACAATAAAGTATCAATGAACTTTAAAATAGGGCTGGGCGATTAATCGAAAAATAATCGAAATCGACATTCAGAACCTATAATCGATCAAATGTTTCCAGGTCGATTATTTCGATTACTTTCCCTTTAAAAACAGTACCGCGTGTGGAGTCACGTGACCCCGCTCCGTTCCGCCGACATGTCCATGGAGAGCTTAAAAAATTTACAGGATATACAAGAGTAATTTTGTTTAGAAGACGGTGCTTATTTTCTACTTTGAAAGTGCATTTTCGGTTTTCGGCCGAAAGACTTTTATCACCAAAACAACACGGCCGAAACAGTATGTTGACAAACAGAAACCGCAGCCTGCACGTGCTTGTCTGAAGCAACACGTCTGCGGTGTGGACGTATGGAAAGACCCACGGATAGCGATTTGCAAAACTTGTTTTGCCGAAATTTCCAGAGGGGTTGTGTCTGCAGTCGTGCGTGCAGTGATAAGAGCAGAGATCGAGACAGATGTAGCTTTCAGTGAGTGAAAAACATTAGCTTTATGTTGGTGTTACTGTATTTTTATTAATATTTATGTTTTAAACCATGGAGGTGAGCCAATGGATATCACACAAGCAACGTGAAAACTGCGCAATGTTAAAATGAAAGTGAAAACTGATTTTCAGCATCTGACGTGCATTCTCTCAGAGACAACGAGAGACGATTATACGTCATATTCTGATATTAATTTAGTCCCCTAATATTTTCCTTGTGCCCTGAATATGGTGGGAAACGTATAAAAAGAAACGTATATTGTGCAAGGTTTGTTTCAGAAAACCGGTTCTTGAAATAAAGCTCTTAATTTTAATTGAAAACTGCAGTGTTAGTACTGGTAGGGGTTATAAAAGTCATAATTATGATTTCAGGTGGTCTTAAATGTGGGGACTGAAAGACAAGAAATGATGAAACTTCAAAAGGCTATCCACTGAATAAATCTGAGCGCTGCACGTTTCAAAGTCATTTGTTGCGCTGCTTTGTATACCAGTCTGACAGCGCCTCCTGCTGGAAGAGAAACGCGTAGTCTTGTAAATGTGAATTTTTTTACAGTCTATGATGTGATGGATCCAGAAGATAATGTTATAAAAATTTAAACAATTTAAACAAAGGCAGTAAAATATATGTATATGTCAAGTAATAAAATACTTGATTGATAATAATTGTTTAAATTAATATAATTGATTTATTCTTTGAAACTTTAATATTAATGTATGCAATTGCAATGCCTTGAGTCTAGTAAGATTAGTACACAGTCATAGCCATAAATGGAATGGTACTAATAATTGGCATAATTGTTTCGGTTTTCGGCCTTGGTTTCCTCTTTTTCGGTTTTGGCCAAGAATTTTAATTTCGGTGCATCCCTACTTGTCAGTGAACTATGAGGGCAAAAAAATAAATATTATATAAATATAATTAAATATAATTTTATTAATAAATAAAATAATCGTTCGTTAATCGTAATCGAGTTAAAATGTTCAATTAATCGAGATTTTGATTTTAGGCCAAATCGCCCAGCCCTACTTTAAAAATAAAACTTAGCTTTCACACGTTTAAGTAACACATTTCCAAGACTTTTTCAGCGGTTATGATTTGGTTATGATGTCAAATTTGCAGTAACAAAGACCAATTTTCTAGCCAAATTAATATTTTAGAAATTTGTATAACTAGAAAACTCTATATTCATTACAGAAACTTTGCTGACGTTTTAAATATTTTTTATAACATTTTATAATGTGCACTACAGTACTGTTCAAAAGTTTGGGGTTAGTAAGATTTAAAAAAAATTAATACTTCTTATGCACTGAATTGATTAAAAAAAAGTGTATAAATTATAAATGTTACTAAATTTCTATTCTAAATCAATTCTGTTCTTTTGAACTTTATAATCATTAAAGAAAAATGTTTCCACAAAAATATTAAGCAGCACAACTGTTTTCAACACTGGTAATAAGAAATCTTTCAAGTATCTTTTCAGCATATTAGAATGATTTCTGAAGGATCATGTGACACTGAAGACTGGAGTAATAACTGAAATAAATCACAGAAATAAATTATATATTAAAACAGAAAAAAGTTTTTTTTAAAGAAATCTCTTCTGCTTACAAGCATTTATCCAAAGTACAGCAAAACAGTAATATTTTGAAATATTTTCACTATTTAAAATACTTGATTTCTATTTGAATACATTTTAAAATGTAATTCATTCATGTGATTTCAATTTCATTTTTTTCAGGTTTTTGATGAATAGAAAGTTCAGAAGAACAGCATTTATCTGAAACAGAAATATTTTGTAACATTATAAATGTCTTTATCAAGCATCACTTTTAATGAATTTTAATGAATTCCTCGCCAAATAAAGGTATTAATCTCTATAATCCACCTATAACCCCCCCAAAGCTTTTTTTCTAAAAGCTTTTTATTTCAGATAAATGTTGATCTTTGAATCTTTCTGTTCATCAAAGAATCCTGAAAAATGTATTCAATTGTTTTAAATATTGTTATAATAATAATAATAATAATAATAATAAATGTTTCTTGAATAGCAAATCAGCATATTAGAATGATTTATAAAGGATCGTGTGACACTCAAGACTGGAGTAATGATGCTGAAAATTTAGATTTGATTACAGGAATAAATTACATTTTAAGATATATTCAAATAGACAGCAGTTAGTTTAAATATTAAAAATATTTCACAATGTTGCTACATGTTCTGTATTTTGGATCAAATAAATGCACGCTTAGTGATCAGAAGAGACTTCTTTAAAAAACAATAAAACTCTTGTGACTTGTAGTGTATATATTATTACATTTTAGGCTACATTTCAGTTTTATTCTCAGAATTGCAGACTGAAAAGAATCTGATTTAATTCCGAATGAATGAATCCACAAGCTAGGAGGTGAAATATAAACAATCTCTCACTAACCTTCATCTGGTTCTCCAGCTCCACCATGTCTCTCTTCTCCATCAGTTTGTACAGAGGCACAAGCTCACTGAAGCCCTGTGTTACTGGCATAATCTCAGTTTCCTTGCTTAGGTACAGAGTCAGGTCTAAAGCTTTATCCAGTGGAAGCTTCCCAACACTGTCCAGAACACACAGAGGGAGGATGTTTTTAAATCAAACAGGGCACTGAGAACTTGCCAACTCTTTTAATGTATGATCTGCAGTCCTTTAAATGTACTTGTTTGACTCTTGATACATTTTTGTCCCAATGACTAATAAGAGCACATACGCAGATGACTGAGGACTGACCTGACCAGCTGGAAGGCGTTGTTGATGAGGCTGGCCCGATCATTGCTGCTGAGTGCTGTGTGATTGTGTTTGAGCAGCATGATGAGGTCATCCCAGCCAGAACCCTCATAGTGCACAATGTAATATCCACTCATGTCCACATTAAACTTGATCCAGTCTACCTCCTCCGGCAGATACAGCACATCTATGATGACATATACAACAGATCTGTTAGAAATCAGTTCAACAGTCTTTATGGATGTTATTTAGTCTTTTCGTTGTTTAGAAATGTGAAGCCATTTCTCTCTAAACACTTACAAACTTTAAACATTTAAAAAAAATTGGTAACACTTTACAATAAGGTTCATTAGTTAAACATTAGTTAATGTACTAACTAACATGAACTAACCATGAGCAATACATTTGTTACTGTATTTACTAATCTTCATTAACGTTAGTTAACGAAAATACAGTTGTTCATTGTTTGTTCATGTTAGTTCACACTGCATTAACTAATGTTGACAAGATTTTAATAATGTATTAGTAAATGTTGAAATTAGCATTAACAAAGATTAATAAATGCTGTATAAGTGCAATTCATTATTGATTCATGTTAACTAATGTTTTTAACTAATGTTAACTAATGAACCTTATTGTAAAGTGTTACCAAAAAAATAAAACAAATGAATATAATTATGATTTAAAAACAATATATTATATCATATTCTTAAATAATACCAGGACAAAAGTAAAAGTAATTATTATTAAACAATTCTATAAAAACAAATACCTGTTTTGCTCTTAAGTAGAAAACGATGCACTGTGGTTGTGTCGCTAGTAATGTAAGTCAATGGAACATGCCACAGAAAGCTGCAAAAGAACAAGAATTAAAGATTTAGTCAAACTCACAAACAAGTGTTAAAAAAGAAAATTTACCCCCGGTTGCACAGACATGGCTTAAGCCTAGTCCTAGACTAAAATGGAAGTCTGAGCTGTTTCAGCTGAAAGAAACTTGCACTGACTGATCTTGTAATATATCAGTGCCTTTTTTTTTGTCTCAAGATGCACACCAGTAATGTTTTTTAAGGCACGTTTATAAAAACTACTTAAATGTCTTAATTGAACTACGGCCTAATCCTGGTTTAGGCTAAGCCCTGTCTATGAAACCGGGCCTTAGAGTCTGAAAATAATTCAATACATCTTTAGAAAGTCCCATGTGTACAAAGAGAGACTTGGTGTGACAAAGCAAATGGAAGTTAATAATTTTCAGCAAGAGTTCAAGAAACCAGTCATAAGGGTCAATTTTTTGAAATTGAGATGTTTGTTGGGATAGGATAATATTTGGCTTAGATACTATATGAACATAGTTGAAAAAAAAAAAATCTAAATATTGAGAAAATCGCCTTAAAGTTGTCCAAATGAAGTTCTCAGCAAGGCATATTACTAATCAAAAGTTAAGTTTTTATATATTTACAGTAGGAAATTTACAAAATAGCTTCATGTAACATGATCTTCACTAAATATCCTAATGATTTTTGGCATAAAAGAAAAAACGATAATTTTGAGCCATACAATATATTTTTGGCTACTGCTACAAATATACCTGTGCTGCTTAAGACTAGTTTTGGGGACCAGGGTCACATGAGTGACAGTGACCACTGGCAACGTGTCTGTGAGATACAGTCATTTAATATCTACATGACAGAGAGGTTTGATTTATCTCACATACAAGAATGTTATTCTTAAAAAATGATGTGGAAAACTGTGACTTGGATTCATACATTGATAATAATTCATCTTGTTCATGATATGTAAGATCAACTGCTGCCCACTGTTTTATCAGTAAGAAGACTAATATTTTATTTTGACTGGTTATACATCTGGCTATACAATTGCGATTACATTTTTAGTATAAACCCTTAACAAATCATATACAAAAATAAAGTCAGTGTCAGTTTTAGGCTTGAAAATTAAGAAACTGTAGATCTGTAGACCTGGATGTTTGTGAGAGGTCATCACTCTTGAGGTAACGCTCTTGACTTAGTCTGACTTCGCGACCTTTGACCTCCACCGTAATGAGTGGAAAGCCCTCCTGCAAAGTCCATGTCTCCATCATAGCCTTAACATCCAGCTCATCCTCAGACTGCCATTTCTAAGAGACACAATATCACAGAACAACATCACAACACCAGTTAAAAACAGGATATAGAGAGTCCAGAATAATGATGTAATAAAATAACTCACAGAAGCTCCAGAGTGTGAGACTGAGCGCCGGCAAAACTCATCACCCTTCAGTCTGCCTTCATCCAGACCATCAGAGTCACACACCTATGACAGAGAGAGACACTCAAAACTAGCTAACACTTACTACATCGGGAGACATTTTGAACCTGTACTCTTAAAGGGACAGCTCACCCAAAAATGAAGATTACCCCATGATTTACTCAGCCTTAAGCCATCCTTGGTGTATATGACTTTCTGCTTTCAGACAAATGTAATTATATTTAAAAATGTCCTGGCTCTTTCAAGCTTTATAATGGCAGTGAATCATGGTCAAGACTTTAAAGCCCCAAAACTGCATCTATCTATCATAAAAGTGCTCCAAACAGCTCCAGGGGGTTAATAAAAGACCTGAAGTGAATTGATACGTTTGTGTAAGAAAAATATCCATATTTAAAATTTTATAAATCACAATCTAGCGTTTATGTGAGAGTACAATTAGAAGTAGAAAATGAGGATTTGTAAAGAAAAATGTCAGAGGATTTCGATACAAGCTGAGAGGATATTGATTTTCCTTTGCTGTAAACAAAACCTGGTTCTCCAGAGACTAGCATATTTTCATTGGAGCTTACACTATGCCTACATCCTACATCATCTGCTGGAACACCACTCTCGTGAACATGCGTACAAGGATTAGCAAAAGCTAGAGATTCCTGTTTATAACGTTTTAAATATGGATATTTTTCTTACACAAATGCATTGCTTTGTGTCAGAAGGCCTTTATTAACCCCCTGGAGCCACATGGAATACTTTTTATGATGGATGGACACACTTTTTTGGGCTTCAAAATCTCGACACCCATTCACTGCGATTAGAAAGCTTGGAAGAGCCAGGACATTTTTTTTAATATAACTCCGATTGCATTCGTCTAAAAGAAGAAAGTGGTGTACACCTAGGATGGCTTGAGGGTGAGTAAATCATGGGGTAATTTAAATTTTTGGGTGAACAATCTCTTTAAGATACGGTCACACTAGCAAACTTTCTGGGAAATGCTTTATGGGCATAAAAGGTCCACTGTCAAAAGTGTAGCTAGTCAGCTCACAAAGAACAACATTTTTACTCACATTGGTCAGACTTTCCCACAGGTTACTATTGATCGTATTCTGGTAACTGTAGCGTTTTAGGTATCTCACAATGCCCAATTTAAAGGCATCTGGGGTCAGAAACTCTCTCAGCATGTTCAGAATACAAGCCCCCTGAAATGACATTCACAACTGTAACATGATTTTAAGAAGCTTTTGAAATAATTTGAATAGAAGGAAAAACATAATGCACAGGAAAAGTTTTACGCACCTTGTCATAGGAAACATCGTCAAACATTTCCTGTATCTGAGCAGGGTTCTCCACCGGTGTGGACACTGGGTGAGAAGAGCTCAGGGAGTCTACCTCCATAGCCTCAAAACACTTGCTTAAGAAATAATCCTCCTGTGGTACAAAGAAGATTGGCCTTCATATTAGCATAGATTCTCATGTTTAAAATCAAGGGAAACCAATTTTACAAAAACTTACAACTTGAAGTTCAGGATTGGTGATGTTAACAGATACAAACTCCATGAATTTGGCAAAACCTTCATTCAGCCACAGATCGTTCCACCACTGCATGGTCACCAGGTTACCAAACCACTGAAAAGAACAGACACAGAAAAAACAATTCATTAATTAACCACAGCAACATGTCATTTACTAGAATAATTACTAGAATACATCCTATGACACAAAAAAAAAACCTGTTTACTGATGTCTTAAGATCACCTGATGGGCCAGTTCATGAGCAATGATCATCGTGATACCCAGCTTGTCAGAAGCAGAAGACTTGTGGGGATCAAAAAGAAGGCCAGATTCCCGGTAGGTGGTCAGACCCCAGTTCTCCATTGCTCCAGACTGGAAGTCTGGGATAGCAGCAAGATCTACAGAGCAGATTATATAAATGGTGAACTTAGAAATCTGTCCTTTGCATTTTAAGCAGTAGACGAAATGCCTATGTGGAGCTAACCTTGTTTAGGTAGAGGGTAAGGAATGTCAAAGTAGTCATCGTAGAAGTCAAGCAGTTTCACTGCAGCATCCAGAGCAAACTCTGCCTGGTCGATTTTCTCTGGCACAGCATACACTGAAATCTGAATTCACATCAAATAAATACATTTATGGAGCATCACAAAAGGTATCAATGATGGAAGTGGGACTTTATGGTTTTAATAATATGAGACTAACCTGGACTCCATGCTGACTCGTCTTGCTGATAGAGAGAAAGTCAGAGACAATGAAAGCCACCAGGTATGTGCTCATCTTTACACTCACATCAAACTGGTCCTCAAACAGGCTGCCTGACAGCTCCAGTGTTTTCAGCTGGAGTAAAGAAAAAAGTAAGCTTAACAGAAGAACCAAAGTTATCCCATGGCAGATTAATAGTTCATGTCACACTATGATTAATTCAGGACTGATCAATAGAAGTTCTATGGATATTATAAAAGCACCTTAGGCATGTTTGAGAGTGCAATATGCTTTGCTTCTCTGCGAATCCGCACAGAAAAGTTTGCTTTGAAGGCAGGTTCATCAAAACATGGAAAGGCTGCCCGGGCACTGGTCGGCTCAAACTGTGTGGAAGCCACAACCCTGATAATGTGATTGGCACAACATTAGATTATTACAAAACACTTTTAGAGCCACTTTAGAAAGTTATTTGCTATATATATATATATAAAAAAAAGAGGTTTCTCACCTGAGGTCTCCCTTGCTGGTGCGGTATGTGCTTTTGTAAAATCCATGAAAGCTCTCAGAGAGGTTGGCGGCAAACTCCAGTTTAACTAAATACATATGGCCCCTCTTCAGTGGTGCATGATCAGATATAAGTGCGATCTGCTGGAAGTATGGGTACTCTAGCACCTTCAGGACTTGTATCTGACCTTTGTCTTTATCTAGCAACCTTGCATTTGAGATAAGAAGATCTTTACTGTGCAGTATGATAGTCTTGGTGTTTTCATGGACCTCAATTTGGATCTGCACTGATCCAGTGAAGTCTAAACTTGTGAGGTTGGGGTGGATAAGGAGATGGTAATGAAGGGGAGATATGGTGTCTGGAAGTCTCATTTTGTTCCATGGGAATGGTTCTCCATTGGTTGAAGTGGGGAAGGAAGTGGACTCTTCAGTGACTGCAGCCCAAAGGTAAACAGGCAGGACTATGAGATTCACAAGCAGAGCAAAGCGAGTCATGACTGCTTAGTACTACTTGGGAACACTGTAAAAGGGGAAAAAACATTATAAACTCAAATAATACAATATGTGCTCATAAGCTCGGTATAAATTGAATACTTAAGTAAATTTTTTCTTAAAGACTGGTCATTAACTTTTTATATTTTGTTTCAAATTGGTCTAATTTGAATCCTAAAAGTACGACTTATTTCCTCTTGGTTAAGTGACACAGTCTTAACAAAGAGGCTATGTTTATGCAACTGGCCCCTGTTCTCGCATTTATTGAAAAGTCATTTACGGAGGTGACTAACAATGACAATGCATATTGCCTCTTATACAAGTCTTATTTCCGCAAATCGAGTCTTTCAAACAGTTCGTTCTCAGACCGTTGTTGACAGGCTTTTTGAACCCATTCAATCGATTTCTTGAAAAGATCCGACTCAATAGGAGGGTCACGACGAATGCGTTAGGCATTTAGGTTTGGAAATAATCTTTCGATAACATTAATAATATTCTTAATTCGGCGATAGGCTTCTTTGCACAACACCACAGCCTTTCACGATGCAAACTGAAACGACAGTGCGCATGCAAGGCGTTTAACCAAACGTCATCTGCACCTGTCACGTGTTTAAAGTTCAAGTTTATCGTTGTATTGCAAAATACTTACGATATGCTTTTCAGTTAAAGTCCTCGATGTGTTCAAAAATGTATCCAGTTTTGGTTAAGCTGAGCTTTCGAATCAATGAATGTGAAAGTGAAAATACAATTCTTCAACATGTGCATCATGGGAAGACGTTTTTTAAATTAAAGGCTCTGCACTTACTGTATAATTAAATAAAGTTAAACACAATTCTAGGACAATTCAAGGCAACATTATACAATAAATATAACCAGTATGTGAAGCTGCCTTTAAAGCGGTAACAGACGCATGTTGCCAGATCCTCCTCTTTTAAATTCCCTAGTCTGTGGAAATGAACCTGAACCTTCAATACCACCAGGAAGATTGTACTGAAATAGTATAGTTTTAAATAAATAAATAATGTTAATAAGCTTAACCCAGATAATTAATAATATATATATGGGTGATTCTTAGACTATGGGCACTTTTATGTACTTTGGTCATATTTTTAAAAATACATATAATTTTGGACAAATTCCTCTTTCTTTGTCAAGCTATCAGTAGAACCAACCTAAAAATTTTTTTTACTACCTTTGTATTATGATTTTTTCATACTTTTCAACCTTCTTATAGGTGTCAAAATCAGTGTTTTCTCCTTGTCGCACACCCAGACTTTTAAACTTCAACAATGAAAATACAGTTTAAAAATATGACTTATCTGGTAACTATTAATGTCCTTGAATTAAGCACTAGTAAAATAATTAAAATACATTATAGTATTTAATAAGAGACCTCTATCAATATTACTTTTTATACAAAATATAGCTGTCGCACAGTATTGGTGTCATTTCCACCACAACACTGTAATGTATCTTTAAAAAGTTTGTGTGAAAGATTTTTTTTGAGGTTCTCTATGGAAATGTTGAGTGACATCAGAGCACATGTTGGACATGGAGGGAATTTACATTTTCATCAACAACAAATGAAGAAAAATCAAAGTAAAAATTGCTTGATCAGTTAATATATTTATTCTATGTCAATGGTGTTATTAAAAAGCTAAAAATTTTAAGTTAAATAAGAGTATTTTACATACACGAAATGCTAAGTAATAAATCAAAGCCAATCAGTGAAGCTATCTTTCATTTTTTCACAAAGAAAAACAGAAATGTCATTTCCACCACAGTCATTTCCAGCACACTGCCCTCTGTGGTGGAAATGACATTTATGGTTACAAAGTACAATTTATATGGATTGTGAGAATAGATTTGCATGACTGCAAATGTTTCAGTCCAGAAACAGTCATGTTCCAGCATTGGGATGAAGCTTCCCTACATTTACCTTAATTTCTTGTCATTTCCACAATACGCTGTCATTTCCACCACCACCATGTCATTTCCACCACAAACACATTTTTAAAAAATATTTAAAGAGTTCTCATCACACATTAAAAAAAAATATCCACAATTTATGAATCATGTTCTACTTAATATAAAAAAGAAAGTTATTATATTTTTTTAAATAACAAATGTATATTGATATGCACATTTGTTCATTGCAGGTCGAAAATAAAATGTAAAATATTTCTTCCATTTCTCTTGTAATCTAAGTTTGTCCTCTTACAGACCTTAAAACTAGACAAATTATTTAAAATTATGAGACTGTGTTATGTGACTTTTGAACAATTTTTTTCCCTTCAAATTCTCAAGGCTAAAAGTGCACCTAGTTGAAGAAACGCCCTTACACACACACACACACACACACACACACACACACACACACACACACACACACACACACACACACACACACACACACACACACACACACACACACACACACACACACACACACACACACACACACACACACACACGCGGGCCATTCCACCGGATGGGTGCCATTTGCTTCCAAAACTTATCCAGAAAAAAACGACTGAATCTAGTAATACACATATTTAACTATTTAAATTTGTATTGGTCTTTCTCAGGTAACTTTTTTATACAGTTTTTACAGGTTAAAAAAGGGCCAAATCATGTTTCTATTTAAATCTAGTGGTTTGCAGAGGTTATTGTTAGGGTTATGTTTAGGTGTAGAGAAAAGGTTATTAGAAAATATATTAATAATTAAAATTAATATTTATTATTTTTTATATTAAAAATGATAAACTTAGGTAAACTGTAAGTAACTGTAGGTAAAATTAGTAAATACCTGTAATAAGACACACAGAGTACATGCTAATATTATAAGGATACTCACCAAAGATTTGTATTTTTGAAATAAGTAACATCTAAGAAATAATTTAGTAACAGTATGTTAAAAATATTGACGCTCCCAGTCATCATTACAATATCATCAAATATACAGAAAAAAATGAGACCACATGCTTTAGGTCATTTCATTGCCTTCAGCAGATCTAGTTGCAATATACAGTTGAAAATGCGTCTTTAAATGTGTATTTAATCTATAATATTATATTCGAAAAAATTTTTTTGGACGTACAATATCAATACAATGCTAAATAAAATATGCATATTTGTACATATAATGTCCTTGGGACAGAAATGGTACCCATTTAGTGGAATGGCCCGTTTACGTTTTTATAAATGAGAATAAAAAATACTTTGAGCAGTTTTCATTATTGTATATACTGTAGTCCTTATACATTTTTGGACACATTGTAATTGTAAACAAGAATGAGACCTTGAACACCTCACAAAGTTCCAAGTCCAAGGTCCAAGTTAAAATTTTTTGTGGCGGTCATAAAGTGTGACAGTCAATGCTTATAAACCCAATGTACATTCATATTGATGTATGACTAGAACATGCAGTTTTATAGTCAGCCTCCCAGGAGATAAAGTCCAGCATGACTTTCACTAAATCATTAATGAGTAAACTTTATGGTTTAGTTGAACCCCTCTTATCAGGAGTAGGAATTTTGGTGAGCAGTCAGAATGACAAAACTTTCATCCTTATGACACTACAGTCATAACATGTATAATACACCCTCCAGCCCACTACTCTTGTCACAGGCTATATTAGAAGAGCATAGGACTGGTTCATCCAGAAGTTGCATTTAGGCTTTTCACATACTAACATTATGATTAAGGAGGTGCTGTTGGGTGTCCTTGCAGCTGCTGTGACTCTTACTGTAGGTATTCTGCTGGGTCACTTCGCCATTGACAAGGGCAGTTCAGTGCCAGACTGGGTCCGGGATGCATCTCGTGATGTGGATGAAAGTATTATTAAAAAATTCATTGATGAACTGGACACCAATGAGCTTAGAGAAAACCTCAGGTGAAGTATTTATACTTCTAATCTAATGCAATTAGATGACCAGCTTTGTAGAACATCTAAGAACTGAATTGAGAATTTACTTTGTCTTCTTTATCCAAAGGGAGCTGACTAAGGTTCCTCACATGGCCACCACTGCTGGAGATGAAGGAACCGTACAGTTTTTGCTGAAGAGATGGCAGGACCCCGCCACAGGCTTGGACAATGCATGGAGGGAGGACTACAAGGTGTATCTGTCATTCCCAGACAAAACGAAGCCCAATAAAGTATCTGTTGGTAAGACAGCATAGGATATCTAGTCAGTAACATTTTTAGGTTTGAATTAGTATCAAAACAGCTCTGTTGACTTCTAGTTTGTAAAATTGTGTACTTTTAGCACACTGAATGCAATTTAAAAACATTTTATCTAAGATACGTTAAATGATATATAAGAAAATGAAGAATGAATTTTGTATTTAGCTAATCCAGAAAGCACAGTCCTGTTTACGGCAAGAGAGCGAGAGAAGCCGTACAAACCAGACCAGGAAGACCCAGAGGTGGTCCAGCCATACGCAGCCTATTCACCTGCAGGAAATGTCAAGGTGTTCTTTACCACCTTAATTTACTTCACAGTTCATGCACAGTTCATGCATGTTAAATTGAGATTTATACATCACCTAAAAGCTTAAAAAATATGCTTTCCACTGATGTAAAGTTTGTTTGGATAGGACAAAATGGCTGAGATACAACTTTTTGAAAATCTGGAATCTGAGGATGCAAAAAAAAAAAAAAAAGAGAGAGAAAAATTGCCTTTAAAGTTGGCCAAATGAAGTCCTTAGCAATGCATATTACTAATCAAAAATTAAGTTTGGATATATTTATGTTGGGAAATTTGCAAAAATATCTTAATGGAACATGATCTTTAATTATTATAAATTATTATATCCTAATGATTTTTGGCATAAAAGAAAAATGGATTATTCTGACCCCTATAATGTATTGTTGGCTATTGCTACAAATGTACCCCTGCTACTCATGACTGATTTTGTGGTCCATGGTCACATTATTTTTTAGATGAACATTGTTTATAGTTATATTCCATCAAAAGTAAAGACATTAATAATAAAAAAGATTTTCATTTCAAGATTTTAATGTTGCTCTTTTGAACTTTCTATTTTTCGTGAAAAAATGTATCATGGTTTCCACAAAAATATTTAACAACACAACTGTAAGATTTACAATAATAAGAAATATTACATGGCACTGCAGATTAGAATGATGTCTGCTGAAAATTCAGCTTTGCCATTACAGGAATAAAAGACACTTTAAAATGTATTCAAAACAGTTACTTAAAAAGTTAAATTGTAATCATATTTCATAAATTACGCTTTGCTATATTAATCAAATTCACATATAACTTTAGTGAGAATAAGACTTCTGTCAAAAACATTAAAAATCTTACTGATGCCACAATTTTAAATGGTAGTGTACATTTGATAAATTAAATTCTTGTTAAATATTTGTATTTCTTTTTATTTTACATTAATAGTTGCCTTTCCTTATCTATAATTTTAGTTTTTTCCATTTAGTTTTTTTTAACACTTTCTTTGATGGAGGTGTTATCATGACAGAAAATCTATTATCTTATGACATAGTGCGGTGACACAGGCGTAACTTCTGACAAACTGAGCAAGAGATAAAAAAGAATCTGTTTATTGCACTTAATTGTTTTAGAAAGAAAACATAGCGTGTGATGACCTTTGAGGCTATCAAAACCATATGACACCATAGTAAACTCATCTACTGATAGCTCTTTATTTTTTCTTTTACTGATTTTCAACTATCAACTTTTTCATTGTTAGCATATCTTGCTATCCCTAACTTTATCAAAGTCTGATAATCTTTTGTAATTATTAAGTTGGTATTATAAAAGTAATATTTATGTCTAAATCAAATTGTGATATACACTACCAGTCAAATGTTTTTGAACAGTAAGATTTTAAATGTTTTTTAATGAAGTCTTTTCTGCTTACCAGTCCGGGATTTTTTTGTTTCAAAGTGCAGCAAAAACTGTACAAATTTGAAATATTTTTACTATTTAAATTAACGCTTTTCTATTTGAATATATTTTTAAATGCATTTTATTCCTGTGAATTTTAATAATCATTACTCCAGTCCTTTAGAAATCATTCTAATATTCTGATTTGCTGCTCAAAACAACAGCAACAAAAAACATTTATTATTATTATGTTGGAAACAGCTGAGTAGAATTTTTTCAGGTTTCTTCGATTAATAGAAAGTTTAGAAGAACAGAATTTATTTGAAATATAAATATTTTGTAATATTATAAATGTCTTTAACATCACTTTTGATTCATTTAAAGCATTCTTGCTAAATAAAAGTATTAATGTTTATCATTTCTTTCCCAAAACAAACAAACAAACAAAAAAATCATTATACTGGCTCTAAGCTTTTGAATGGTATAGTTTAACTTTTAACTTCAGATAAATGCTATTCATCAAAGAATACTGAAAAGAAATTTACTCAATTGCTTTAAATAATTATAATAAACACAGCAAACAGCACATTAGAATGATTTCTGACGGATCATGTGACACTGACAACTGGAGTAATGATGCTGAAAATGTAGTTTTGATCACAGGAATAAATTACATTTTAAAATATTCAAATAGAAAGCAGTTATTCTAAATAGTAAAAATATTTCACAATATTACTGTATTTTGGATCAAATAAATGCAGGCTTGCTGAGCAGAAGAGAATTCTTTAGAAACTTGACTGGTAGTGTAGTCCAATATAGTAACCTGTTTGTTTTATATGCAGGGAAAACTCGTCTATGCAAACCAAGGTAAAATGAGTGACTATGAGCTGTTAAACCGAACACTGGATCTGAGGGGAACCATTGCCATCACCAGATACGGAGGAGCAGGGAGATCTACTAAAGTAAGAAAACACTAGTTAAATCTCTTAAAACCATTCAGGACATTTATCAAGAAAAGGAAAATGCTGAATTAGGTTTCAGTTTAGATCGCATAGACTTGAATGCATAAAAACATTTTACTCTCCTGTGGCATGAATGTAACAGGCTATAAATGCAGCCAAGTTCGGAGTTGTTGGGTTGCTGGTCTATACTGATCCATATGAAATGAATGATGGCCTGGCATCAGAAAGTGACACATACCCTCACTCCTGGTATCTTCCACCTACTGGCGTCGAGCGAGGCTCGTACAGCATTGACTTTGGAGACTTGTTAACACCTTACCTAGCTGCAAAGGGTAATTGGTTATTTTGTTACACTGAAACATAAGGTATATGACATATGTTACATAAACAACATATGTGAAACAAATGTGTTTTCATTTGTAGATGATACTTACCGAATACCAAAAGAAGACATAACAGGTATTCCGCCAATTCCAACACAGCCGATAGGGTTCGAGGATGCTGAAAGATTAATATGGTAAGTGTAACTGCTTAAATATACATTTTCTAGCTTTTTAGAATGTTTCCTTCTAATTCTGAATTATCCATGACAGTGAGCTTGATGGGGACAATGCCCCTGATGACTGGCAAGGCTCACTTAACTGCACATACAAACTTGGTGGGCCAGGGTTCAAAGCCTCATCTTCCTTCAACAACAGGTAAATGCTTCATATTTATGCCTTGCAATGGTCAAACAAGTATGGTTGTGTGTTGAGAAGTTATAGTGTACTTATAAAAGAATGTTTTGTCTTTCAGCAATGTACATTTGGACATTTATAACACTGAGAGCTTGGAATTGTCAGCAAATGTTATGGGAGTAATTCGAGGCACCGTGGAGCCAGGTAAGTTAGATTTGTCAATGTTAATGAGCAAAAAATTCATGTTGTCTTAATATACACTGCTGTTCAAAAGTTTGGGATCAGTAAGATTTTTTTATGTTCTTTAAAGAATTCTCTTATGCTCATCAAAGCTGCATTTATTTAATCAATCAAAAATACAGAGAAACAGTAATATTGTGAAATATTATTACAATTTAAAATAACATTTTTATATGTGACCCTGGACCACAAAACCAGTCTTAAGTCGCTGGGGTATATTTGTAGCAATAGCCAAAAAAAATACATTGTATGGGTCAAAATTATTGATTTTTCTTTTATGTCAAAAATCATTAGGAAATTAAGTAAAGATCATGTTACATTAAGATTTTTTTGTAAAATTTCTACTGTAAACCTATCAAAATGTAATTTTTGATTAGTAATATGCATTGTTAAGAACTTAATTTGGACAACTTTAAAGGTAATTTTCTCAGTATTTTGATTTTTTTGCACCCGTAGATTCCAGATTTTCAAATAGATGTATCTTGGCCACAATAGAAAGCTTATTTATTGAGCTTTCATATGATGTATACATCTCAGTTTTGTAAAATTTAACCTTATGACTGGTTTTGTGGTCCAGGGTCACATATTTCAATATACTGTAAAATATAATTTATTTCTGTGATGCTGTGATTACTCCACTGTTTACATGATGCTTCAGAAATCATTCTCATTTATTATCAATGTGTTGACTTATTATCTATGTTGGAAACAGTTGTGCTACTTAATGTTTTTGAACCAGGGTTCTTTGATAAATAAACAGTTTGAAAGTACAGCATTTATTCAACATAGAATTATTTTTTAATAATAACAAAGTCCTTACTATCACCTTCTATCAATTAAACACATCCTTGCTGGATACAAGTAAAAAAAAACTATTAAACAGCACAATTTTTTCCAACATTGATAATAGAAAATAACATACTGGAGTAATGATGCTGAAAATTAAAAAAAATACAGCATCACAGGAATAAATTATATTTTAAAGTATATTAAAATAGAAAAAAAAAACATTATTTTAAATTTTAACAATATTTCACAATATTACAATTTTTTTTCCTGTATTTTTGATCAAATCCTTGATGAGCATAAGCGACTTCTTTCAAAAACACTAAAAACCTCATCCCAAACTTCTGTTCCCAAAAAGTATTTGGACACTTAAGTCACACTTGATATGTCTAAAATGTTTCTTGAACACAAAATGTGCATATTATAACGATTTCTGAAGGACCATGTGACACTGAAGGCTGGAGTAATGATGCTGAAAATTCAGTTTTGCATCACAGAAATAAATCACATTTTAAAATCTCTTAGAATAGAAAACAGTTCTTTTAAACTGTAACAATATTTCACAATATAACTCTTTTACTGTATTTTTGATCTAATAAATTCAGCAGTAAGGCACCAAAATGGATTTTAAGGAACTTTTAAGGAACATTTGCAAACTGTATTTTTGTATGTGTGTTGTTCAGACAGGTACGTGATTTATGGGAACCACAGGGACAGCTGGGTACACGGAGCCATTGACCCAAGCAGCGGCACAGCAGTAATGCTGGAAATCAGCAGAGTGCTGGGAAAGATGGTGAAAGAAGGTAAGGCCTAATAACATCCACAGAAAAACTGATTTTGCCATCAGATGTGACTGTTGGGCTGGTTGTAGTGACCCAAATGAAGTAATCTGCTGTGACACAAAGTAGTCTAGGAGTATAATGGAAGTCAGATTGTGTTCTGGGAACTATATGAGTGCTGGGAGGCAATAAAGAGAAAAATATAACAATGCTTCAAATTCTTGTGACAGTTACAAGCTGAAAGAATTACAGACAAAAATCAAATCATGTTAATATGCATCTCTACCTGAAAGGGAAATGGCGGCCTCGGAGGTCTATTATCTTTGGCAGCTGGGGAGCTGAAGAATTTGGCCTTATTGGATCTGCAGAATACACAGAGGTTTGTTGATGAAGAACTAAAAAACTGGAATTGAATCATAAAACACTGTATTGTTGTTAAAAGAGCTGTTCATTTTCAGGAGTATTTCAGTAAGCTGAGTGAACGCACTGTGGCGTACATCAACGTGGACATCTCAGTGTTTGGTACCACTTCATGTTTTTCCTCTTTTCATCATAATGTCATTTTCATCCTGTTTTCTACTTGCTGAAATGTTGTCTGTCCACCACAGCTAATGCAACTCTCAGGGCTTCTGCTTCTCCAGCGGCACAAGGTGTTATATTTACAGCCTCCAAACAGGTGAGGAACAAGTCCTCTATCTATTACAGTACTTTATCTGAGATGTGACTTTCATAATGCTTTGATGATGTGCTTTCAGGTAGATGCACCTGGAACAACCGTATCAGTCTATGAGAACTGGATGAAATATTACAACAGAACCAGTCCAAATTATGGGCTTATACCAAAGTATGCTTGCAACATCCCTAACATAGTATTTTAATAGAAAGTAATTATAAATTCATAACTATTAGTAATTATTCTCAACACTGTTCATTGTATTTTCAGTGTGGGCTTTTTGACAGGAGCAGGAAGTGATTACGCTGCTTTTATGCACTACCTTGGAATAACGTCTATGGACATCTCCTATTATTATGACCGGGTATGTGGTCAGCGCTGATGCAATCAAGCACCTAGCATAAAAAAAAAAAAAAAAAGTTGATTAACATTAAAAACACATTCTTAATCCCTTTGCAGAGTAAAACAAGAGCGCGAATCTACCCAGCCTACCACACAGCTTATGACACCTTTGACTATGCATCTACATACATTGATCCAGGTGAACTCAATACTTTGATTCTCAAATGAGACAATTATTCTATGTACTATAATCCCTTTTTTAATATTTATCTGCCAGATCTTGTCTGTTCTATTTTAAATTCTAATGACTTCCATTATGCAGGTTTCACAAGTCACCAGGCAGTAGCGAGGACAGCAGGGAATGTTCTGCTGCGATTGGCTGACAGTCTTCTGCTGCCTTTCAACTGCACTGACTATGCAGAAAGTCTACAGCGGTACCTCAGTGAGGCAGTTACAAACTTTGAGGATAAACTTGCGGCTAAAGGAATCTCTATGGGTGAGCTAACAAGATTTTCAAGACTGCTTTTGATGAGGCAAATGTTAAATCATGAGTGAATTTTGCCAACCTGAATGTTTGTACAAGGTAAGAGAGATGGAAGTACGTAAGTGTCAAAGTGGAAATGAGAATGAGTGCTTTTTCCAATCCCAGAATCCCTGAAGAAAGCTGTGAAGTTATTCAGTGACACAGCCAGCAAACTGGACCGTCTGATCAGGGATACAGATCTTGCAAAAGAAGCGTAAGTTAATATTGTAAAGCCTGATATATGAAAATAATCGTCAAGTCTTTGTAATTAATATTTAGAGAAAATATTTTAAAAGCTTGCATATGGTTTTTGAGATTTTATGGCTCATATAGCATTACAAAGGAGATATTGGAGCTCATGAAAATACCTGTTTTTTTCTCCTGGCAAATTTATTAAAAATAAAAAACTTAAATGATTCCATTGCATAAGTATTCATACCCTTATCTGGGACAGTTGAAATTTAGCTCAGGGATATTCATATTGCTTGTAGATGTTACTACACTTCAAGTGAAGTTAACCTGTGGCAAATTTAATTGAATGGGTATGTTTTGTAAAGGCACACACATCTTAATAAAAGGTCTAAAAATGCATATCAAAAACCAAACCCTAAGGTCAAAAACAAAAGCATGTAGAGCTCGGAAACAGGATTGCGTCAAGTCACACATCTGGGGAACAGCTCAGGAAAAACTTTGATGCATTGAAGATTCACAGAAGCATGTAGCATCAGTTACTCTCAATGGAAGAAGTTTGAAACAAACAGGACCTAGAGCTGGTCTCTTTGCCAAACCATGGCACCTTAGAATGGTGATCAAGAAACTGATGGTCACTCTAGTTGAGCTCCATGATCATATATGCAGATGGGAGAAACTTACAGAAGGACAAACATCACTGAGACACTCCACCGATCTGGGCTTTATGATGGTGTGGCCAGTCTTGATACTCTTCTCAGTGAAGACACATGAAAAGGCATGAAAAAAGCACCTAAAGGGCCCTCAGACTGTGAGAAATACGATTCTCTTATCTGATGATCCTCAAATTCCAAGCATCATATTTGAAGGAAATCAGGCACTGCTCATCACCTGCACAGTAGCATCCCAAAAGTAAAGTGTTTTTTTTTTTCAGTGGCAGGGGCTAAGGGACTCGTCAGGGTAGAAGGAAAGCTCAATGCACCAAAATATTGAGATAGCCTTAAAGAAAATCCAGTCCAGAGCATTCAGAACCTCAGAAAGGGCAGGAGGTTCCCCTTCCAACAGGACAATGAATGTAAGCACACAGACAACTCCTTGAGTCCAGTGTCCTTGAGTGGCCCAGCCAGAGACTGGTATTGGTCTTGAACTCAAACAAATACTTCCGGAGAAACCTGAAAATGTGAGTCTGCCCCCATCCAACCTGACAGAGATTGAGAGTGAAGAGGTGAGGAGAAGAGTGGCAGATAATTGCCAAATGCTGATGTGCAAAGCTTGTCACATCATACCCAAAAAGAGGCTGTAAAGGTGATTCAACTAAGTAATGAGTTAAGGGTATGAATACTTATGCAATGCACTTATTTTAGTTTTTTATTTTAGTTCCTCAAAATCTCAATCTCATTTCACATTTACTTTTTAACACAATTTTTCTAACAAATGGTCTTTCAGCAAAGTTTTGCTCACGTTGGTATGGTAATTTAGATGTAGAAATTTGTGATACAGTAGGCTTAAAGGGATGAAAAACCACCTGCTGTGGTGTCAAGGTTACATAGCGGAATAAACATAACTTCTGTCTTCACAACAGGCCCCTGAAGGTTCGCCAAATTAATGACCAGCTCATGCTGCTGGACAGAGCTTTCCTTGACCCTTTAGCATTCCCAGAACAATATGGTTTCAGGTATGAACCAGATTTATTAAATCATCCTGCTACTAATGACCGGTCCCTTATGAATATTAATCAGCATCCCCCTTACCATTCTCCATTTGTTCATGCTGATGTCACACCTGTTCACAATCACTTCTAATGCTGTCTGGCACCACACAGGCATGTGATATGGGCATCGAGGTCATCAAGCGTGCCCACCTTCCCCGGCCTAGCAGATGCAGTAGAGAAGGCTATGAGCACCGGGCTGAAGGAAGACTGGGATCAGGCTCATAAACACATATCCATCGTCACACAGGCCATCACAGGAGCTGCACACACACTGGATGATGTGATTTAACGCTCCAAGGAAGAAATATTTTACTGTTTTTGCTGAAAGGAAATTCCTGAAATGATTATTTCCAGAGTTGTTAAACAGCCAGAGGGAGTATCAAACTTTAAATCATGTACAAATGTAAAAAACTGAGCTTTCTGGAGGAACTAAATTATTGTGACTACCATTCCTAACAGATTTCTAGTACACCATGAAACAAAAACCTGTCTTCTGATGAAAAAAACCCCCAAACATTTGACTATATGTTTATAGTACATAAATCATTTGCCTAAAATAAAACTGAAAGTGCCTTGTGTATTAAAGAATGGTTCGTTAAAAAATGAAATTTCTGTCACCATTTACTCACCGGTATGTCATCCATATGGTCTTCTTTCTGCTGTAGAACACAAAACAACATTTTGAACAACATTTCAACTGTTTTTAGCCACACTCTGAAACTCAACTGACCGTTTGCAAAGGCAACATGCCAACAGACAAGACAGAGCAGGTTACTTTAGGTCTCATTTTTAAAGAAATTCAAATAATAAATACCGTTTCATGGCTCTTTAATATGTCGCGACCGATCACTGTAGTGCTAGTTATAGCATGAAATAAACATAAATAAACATCAAAATCTTGTCTCAACCGCGGAAAGACGTCAATATACACCATTTAAAGTCCACCGACGTTAATCTGCTCTTCTGTCAGGTTCGTTTGTCTGAAACAAACTCGGCGTGATGATTGGTCAGATCGCCTGTCAATCAAACTCTTTGGGATGGTTCAAATAGGTATAGAATGACCAAATTACATTTTTTCATGCACTTTTTTTTTAATAAATTAGAGGTGAATAAAAAGAAACAGACGGAATATGCTCTTTTCAGGCATGATTTATTGAAAACACACCAAAGTGATACTCTACAAACCTGTATTTTTCTTTAACAAGAGCAATTCTCTCTTCTGGGTATTAGTAAAATTAACAATACATTCGGTCACTGTGGCATTGTTCTTGAGCGCTAGGAAAGCATTAACAACTATATAATCAAACCCTTTTTAATGTGTCTATCTTTTAAAAGTTTATAATACAATGTAATACAAGGCAAAACCCACCACCAGTCTAGACTACATTGAGAACACAGAGTGAATGAAAGTGGGAGGAGCCAGAAGAGGAGGTGTGTGTGTGTGTGTGTGTGTGTTTGTACAGTATATGTCAAAGAGACAGAGAGAAAGAGACGGAGATAGAGAGAGAGAAAGAGCAGTTAGGGACCAATAAAACATATAAAACACACTTATTTTCATCTAAAATGGAAAAAGGTTAAGGCACATGATAGTTACAAACACATTTGCTACCAAGTTGTACACGCACTGAGTTTTGATGCTTTGAATTAGTGATATCTACAAAGGTAGGTTTCTCTTGAATCCATTTCAACATCCGTTTTTCTATAAATATACAATCTGATGCAAATTCACACTCTGGGAACCTCTTGTACTACGCGGTACCAAAATCCTTTGGTTGTTTTCTGCAAAAAGGCAGTCAGGAACAGACAGACAATATTAATAATGAACCTACACAAGGCTAAAGATCTCGAAGTGAACGAACACAACATTTCCTCTTGGAAAATTAAATTATTACACTGTTATTTTGTTATTAGGCGTCTCTGTTAAAACACTATGGAAAAAAACATTGCTATATAGAGTCACATGACAGAAATCAGATGATAAAGCAGTACTGGAAAACAAAATAATTTGTCGGCCTACTTGGTATGTCAGTGTTTGCCCATTTTTATGTGGTTATGGGTAAAAATGTATATGTTTAACACAGGATTTCTTTACATTGACAGTGGGAACATTTGAGCATCCACAATGTAATATCCAAATTACAATTACATGAAACTAAATGAATGAAAACAACATTAGAAATTTGTCATGCTTCTCTTTTATACTCAAGAGATACATTTTTGACGTGAAAGTGTTTTGGCTTGCATAAGAGCTGAAATGAAAGGAAGTATCTATCCCTGATTCCTCTTCTCGGCCTTTCCTTACATTTGGCCAACCAATCAGATCATGTTTTCCAATTGAAAAAAGAACACTGAAAATAAATGCTTCCATTTAACAAAACAAGATGTGAAAATACAAAATATAAATAGACAATGAGAACGACTCTACAGCCTTTGATACACATTTAACTAAAGCAATGATCTGTTTATTATATTATTAATCATTTTTATACAAACATGGCCATGCTTTATGTACGGAATACTGAATGTGCTCTGAACAAACTGTTATGGATTCAC
This sequence comes from Garra rufa, assembly GCF_049309525.1. Lineage (NCBI taxonomy): Eukaryota > Metazoa > Chordata > Actinopteri > Cypriniformes > Cyprinidae > Garra > Garra rufa. Next base: position 37,948,176 of record NC_133365.1, on the reverse strand, counting down.
ATCTATCAATGTTATAAAGACGACTGTGACCTCTTTTGCCCTCTTTTTTAAACTTTGTAACCTAATATACATTTATAAAACAACAAAAATATAAAATGCTTTTAAAATCTACTTTCATGACAACAGGAGCAAGTGAATCCTCCTACTATCCCTCATTCCACAATCTACATATTAACAAATAGATTTTTTTTCCTCATTACCCCTTATTAAATAAACCAAAGCAATAGCTGGTAAGTGCCAGTGTTACCCAGCATGCCTCTGCGGGTCAAGGGGAATACAGGGTCAGCAGACCAAATCCAGCAGCTCTCCTCCTTTCAGTTCCGCTATGTGCAGATGTCATTGTGCAGGGTGGCTCCCTGCTTTTGAACAACAGTTCTCAGTGAGAAGAAACAAACACAGTGATAATATGTCTTTAAAGTTGCTTTATAAAGCCAGCACACAGAAATTGCGAAAGCGTGCATTTCAATATAGACCCTCCCGCCCCAGACTTTGTATGTGCCCCTACACCACTGTAATGAACATCAACAACAAAAAACGTTCTCTTTCCTCCTTCCACAAGTGTCCTTTAACTATTTTAGAAAAGCCAAACTTTCATTAAAACTCTACAAAATGAAAAGAAAAAGAAATTCACAATTCACTGCACTTCTGGGGAAAACAAATCCACAAAACAAACAGTAATCAGGCAGAAACGTACAACAAAAATAATATAGGCAAAAATTATATTTTTTGTTTTGACATAAAAATAGTTTTTTTCTTATTTCCTTTTACCCCTCCATCCAATTCCTTCCAATACACGTCCACGTCCTTGACAGCACTTCCTGTACACTCAAATCAATCCATCATTCCGGCTCCGTGACAGCAAATCCTCAGTTCTTGGGTACACTATGTCCAGTGGGAATGTACATATGAGAAGTGGTATTTTTTTTTTTTTTTCTTTTTCACTTGTTGAGAAATCTCAAAATATTGGCTGTTGAATGAAAGTTTGTGTTTTTCTCTCGCTCTTTTAGGCAAAGTCTTCAGATGAGTCCACATCACGGTGAGCTCTGCAGTTAATGGCAGTGGTGACTTGTGAAATCCTTGTGTAGTAAGATGTGGCGCTGTTGCTAGCTAAGCCTGCAGCGGAGAGGGCAGGAAAGCCACAGAGATCAGACGACATTATCAGACTTAAAGAGATAGTTCACTCAAAAATTCTGTCATTATTAGTTACTCAACCTCATGTAGCTCCAAACCCATAAGACCTTCGTTCATCTCTGGAGCACAAATTAGATTTTTTTTGATGAAATCCGAGAGCTTTCTGACCCTGCATAGACAGCAGTGTAACTGAAATGTTCCTAGGCCCAAAAACGTGGTAATGAACGTGGTAAGGACATCAGTAAAACAGTAATTGTACAAAGTTACAAGAATATTTTTTTTTGTGCCCGAAGAAAGCAAAAATAACAACTTTAATCAACAATTTTTGTCCTCCAAGTCAGGTCCTCCGCCATTATCGAGAGTACCACCATGTTGTTATTTTTGTTTTCTTTGGGCACAAAAAGTATTCTCATAGCTCATAGCTCTCGCAGGATCAGACAGCTCTTGTAATTCAGCAAAAATATCTTAATTTGTGTTTTCCGAAGATGAACAAAGGTCTTACGGGTTTGGAACGACATAAGGATAAGTAATTAATGATAGGTTTTTTCATTTTTGTGTGAACTATCCCTTTAATAATGAGAGATATTTCTTTTATGTTCACAAAGACATGATTACATCTATAGACATACACAAGATAATGTCTGCCAAATAAAAATGAGCATGTTAATTGAATGATGGATGATTTTTAGAATGTTGAAACTAGTGACAGAGTCCAGGTTTTCTCTTTATAACTTACCAGATTTAAAAGAATACAGCCAAAAAAAAATTTAACTTTAGTCTTTAACCAAATTTGTTTTTGATGAATGGCAAACTACTAAGATCATCTAGACATGATCTAATTCTACATGTTTCAAGAACTACAATTCAACTGATGATTGTGTCCTGCCAGACAGATATAGTATGCGATGAAGAAAGCAAGGTTGATGAGCAGATATTTGGCAAGCATGAGAGTGAAAATAAACAGACGATGGTAATGCAAACCCAGAGAAGTCAGCACTGCCTACAAGAACATGTATGACACACTGTAGTTCGATCATTTTAGTCCACTTTCCACAGAAAATGATTGAATACCATTCAAAAGTTTTGGGGTGAGGTTTTATTTGAAAGAAATACATACTTTAAATTGTAAATTAATTTATAATATGTAGATTAAGTATATTTGTATATTTGTAGCAATAGCCAAAAATACATTGTATGGGTCAAAATCATCGATTTTTTCTTTTATGCCAAAAATCATTAGGATGTTAAGTAGAGATCATGATCCGTAGATATTTTGTAAAATTCCTACTGTAAATATTTCAAAACTTAATTTTTGATTAGCAATACGCATTGCTAAGAATTTCATTTGGACAACTTTAAAGGCACTTTTTACTCAGTATGTAGATTTTTTTGCACCCTCCTATTCCAGATTTTCAAATAGTTGTATCCCGGCCAAATATTGTCCTATCCTAACAAACCATAAATCGATGGAAAGCCTATTTATTCAGCTTTCAGATTATCTATAAATCTTATTTTAATTTTAAATGACCCTTCTGATTGGTTTTGAGGTCCACATATTGCAAATGTTTTCTATTTCAAAATAAATGCAATTCTTTCTAATTGCCAAAGAATGCTTGAAAAATATATCATGGTTTCCACTATAACATTAAGCAGCAGAATTGTTACATTAAAAATAATAAAGAATGTTTCTTGAGCACCAAATTAGTGTATTAGAATGATTTCTGAAGGATCTTGTAACACTGAAGACTGGAGTAACGGCTGCGGAAAATGTAGCTTTGCCATCACAAGAATAAATTACCTTTTAAAATACATTAAAAAAGAAAACAGTTATTTTAAATTGTAATAATGTTTACAATACTACTGTTTTTGATTCTTTAAAAACATTAAAAACCTTCACCAAACTTTTGAACAGTAGTGTACATGCAATATAGACACTTAATCACGCTCCATTTTTTAAGAAAAACTGTTCAGATTAGTGTCAGATTTGGACAACGCACTTCTCTGGGTTAGAGCAAATGATAACAAAGGGTGGGTGTTATTTGATAAACAGGACGGTCGAGAAAAAAAAACGCTACTATAAAACATCCAAATCAAACACATAAAACCTACCATGCATGCATTTAGACCCAAGAGTCAACAGGCTGAGGTTTAACATCACAAGCATCCACCAGACTGACAGTTGGCCTGTTGCTCCTGATATAGTGTTTCCTATTTGTGTCATTCTGCAGCAATGGGAGAGGGGTTCAGATCAGCAAAACCAACAGTTTAAACACACAGAGAAAGGCTAGAGTTAGTTCTCACAAAAGGGGAAGCTCAAGGGGAAAATAAACAGTTATGATAGAAGAGAAACGTAATTGAAGTAAATGCATGCAGAACTGAACAAAGATCCATTCCGCAAACTTTGAACAGCGTGACATTTAGGTAAACAAGCGTGTTGTGCCAACAAGGACCCCTAGAGGGAGCAACTTCATTGTATTAGTATGGAAATAAACCCTTAATGTCTGCCAAATATTGTGACAATAGAAAAGATTGAATCTGTTTGTTCGGTTGACGTTCTGACAGTCTCAGTGACAGAAATCTGAGTTTGTCATGACATCTATTAAAGCGCTTGGAAAGCCTAACAAAGAAATATGGCAGGCAGCTGTTGAGATACAAAGCCCTGTCACAATGCTGAGACGGACTACAGATGGTACAGAAATGTAGTCGTCAATAATGCAGAGTGTCTGTGAGCACGCTCATCTATGAGCACAGTGTGGCCTCTTTCAAAAGCAGACAGAGTAAAGTGAATCACTCTCATGCTGGGCTCTGATAACACTCATAATATGAAATGACTCCATATAAAGTCAAGAGGGAGTAAGAGAACTCAATCTACTGTTGCAGAGGCACTTGATATGCAAGTCGACCTCTCCTACAGATGCCAGTCAGAGGGGGAAAACAGCAGCACCAGACAGTTTCTTAATCATCTCTACATTAATGACTTTACAATCACAAAGCTGATGTTTAATTATCCATTTAGGCACAAAATAGGGGCTAACAACAGACTGTACGAGTAGAAGTCAAGTTTAAATATACTTAACATGGACAGATGCAGATATCTTAAATATACAGATATAAACAGTGTGATCAGAAAGTCACACGCACACACACATATATATACAACAGTTTTTTCTTGTCTTTAAATCTGATTGGTGGAGAGGAGTAGTGATAACAGAGCTCCAACCGTTTCACTGTTTGTATCACTCCACTTGTGGTATTTCTCACAGCGAGTGTCATGGCAGATGCACAAATCACTATAATTTTACAAATAATACTGTTTTTGTGTCAAATGTAGTTTTAAAAGTTTTTTAAGGTGAGAATGTACTTGTTTAGACTTCAAATATGTGGTTTGTTAATAAAGATAACGTCAATTTAAAAATTTTCTTCGTTGTTTTCGGAGATGTGAGCTCCAGGGCGTCAGCGGGCGTTTAGCACTCATGAACCTACTGAGAGCAGCCTTACCTCTAAGCTAGATCTTTTGGAATTTGCTGCTGGCAAAATCTAATGAGCAGTCTTTGGTCTCATTAATGTATTATATTTTCCAGAGCACATAGTTTTGGCTGAGGACAAAATCTCATCACATTATATTTTATGTAACTACAATGCAGTAAACTCAATAAAAAGTATTTTATTTAAATAACAGTAGTATTTAACTATAGTATTTAGTATTGGGAAATAGTATGTGTTCTCATGATGGTGATTAGTTACGTCGTTTCACCATTAGATGGCGACAAGAGATAGTTTTTATGAGTGAGTCTGCAGTAAAAACTTTAAAAGAAACTGAAACGCTGTTGTAAACAAAGTTATTTTTACTTTCAACAACACCCTGTAAGATGCAGCCAACAAATGGACTGAGCAACGCTGTCATCGGAGATCTTAACAGATGAAAGGATAGTACAACAAAGATATCGCTTTCCTCAGTGGACATTCAAACTAATGTTTTATTTTGAATATGAGATTGAGCTTAAGAAAGAATGCTGCATTAGATGCAGGTAATCACACTCGCTCAGTCCATCTCTATCTCATAATACTCAGCTCTGCATAATACAGTGAGTTTTTAATACAGTAATACAAAAAGCTTTCAATGAAGCAACTCAATGCTCCTTCACTACTAGTTCTAAAGTGACGTTTTCGAATTAGTAATGGAGGTTTGAGCTTAGCTGTCAAACTGTCAATTTGAGATTTGAATCCATCGCAGAAGGAAGTTGTTTACACAAAAGAGGATTTTCAAAGGCAATCCGTTGTCATTTCTTATGCATTTACACACTTGTGCAGTCGAACTGTTGTATAAATGCAATATCACACTCGTAACAGTGCGATATGGCTGTTTATCGGCATGCTGTCATTACCTATGGCACTCACTCTGCATCATATATGAGAATATATATAAGACTTTCAGATCACACTGTCTATATCTGTATATTTAAGGTATCCATATCTGTCCATATTAAGTATATTTAAACTTTGCATTAATCAATAAATTAAACTCTTTTTTTATATTTATATGGATGGAACATTTTTATTGACACTTTTCAGTACTGAATAAATCAAAATTTTCTTTATTGTGTCTACCATCTTGGGTTAAAATTTTACAAGGCAGCATCATTTTTTCTACAGTACCTGCTATTTCTAACTGCTATCATACTTATAAGCAACTTTAGGATTCTTTTATAACAATGCTTATAAATATGGGCAGTCATGAGTCTGATTTCCAACGCATGCAAACCACTTTAATTTGTTTTTGCTTATTTTGACTCAGACCAGATTGCTTATTGTTCTACAGACCTGGCAACACTGTCCTGCAGCCTTCCACTAATTAGACAACTCACTAGGTTATGCAGCTAACTGCTTCACTGTGGCTCCAACACAAGTTCACTGTTAATATATAATTTCTCTTTCCTCTGCAAAAATTGCAGAGTTGGTGCCTGAAGCAGCTAATGAGACAGAGAGGATATTACCACACTACCACAGACAGCATTGTCACGCAGAGTGCCTTCTCAGATTAAACAGATGTAGAAACGTGTCTCGCTTCTGACACTTCGGCTCTGACCTTTAACGGCTCCCGCTCCTGCAGATCCGATGAGCCGTCGCTGCTTTTGTACTTGGAGTCTTTGTCTCTCTGGTCAATCGTTGAGTAGCCATCTAATGAGAGGGAAAGAAAGCAGAAAAGCTCTGTTATCATGATCGGTGTGTCAGCACCCTCAGCAGGGCTCTTCAAACAAGCAGCGACAGATCCCTCAACCTTCAGCTGGGAGCATCCCGTATGTGCTGCGTTCACAGATGTTCGCGTGCTCGCAGCTGAGCGCGTGATGTGTGTGATGACTGTGCGGGTTTTGTGTTTGTGTGCGTGCAGGCCGTGTGTACGAGCCGTCCCCCACTGGCACCGCATTTCATCACTTTCTTCTACCCACTCAAGCAGCACCCCATCTTCAGCCTCTGTCCAATTATTGTCAGTCAGGCTTGGAGAGGATGCCGCTTCAGTGGAGAAGATCAGAGAGATGGCGCCATAATGAAGAGGTTGTACTCAGTAGTGAACAAGCAATAGAGCTTCTGTTCAAATTTTCATTGGCCCAAAACACACCAAACACAACAACACTACAAACATCTTATTAAAAGAGGGGTATTGCAGACAGCGTTGGAATGAAACTCTTCAGGGAAAAAGAAATGCGGTTAGAATTCAATTACGTTTAAAACTAAACACAACATTGCTTGGGAGAAATTTTAGGAGGAATGGAATTAGAAGGATTATGGTTTTGTATTCTCAGTCTGTAGGTTTTTTTTTTCGAGGGCATGCCGACATTGTCTTACCTGGACCGAGTTCGTCCATAGGTATCATATCCCCGCCGCTACACCCTCTGTTGCCTGCAAAGCATTTTACAGGCTAGATTTTTCACACCACTAATACTCATGGTCACCTTTTTTTGTTCATTTGTCAATTTAAACATAAAATTGCTAAGTGTTAAAAAAAATACTGAGAGAACTCTAAAACTATTCACAATTTTGAAGTGAGAGACACCGATCAGAGAAGACAAAGTGAGAATAGCTGCAATCTGTATCAACAGTAACCACCCACAGCCATGAAGCACAGGAATGACAATCAAATCAGTCAAATTACACTCTCAGTCAATTCATTTATTAATATACACTATCATTCAAAAGTTTGGGGTCAGTACGCTTTTTTTTAATGAAGTCATAAGGGTCAAACTGTCATCTGAAAGTGGAATACATAAGCTTTCCATTGATGTATGGTTTGTTAGGATAGCACAATATTTTCCTGAGATACAACTATTTGAATATCTGGAATCTGAGGGTGCAACAAAATCTAAATATTAAGTAAATCGGCTTTAAAGTTGTTCAAATTAAGTCCTTATCAATGCAAATTACTAATCAAAATTAAGTTTGGTATATTTACGGTAGGAAATTTACAAAACATCTCCATGGAACATGATCTTTACTTAATATCTCAATGATTTTTGGCATAAAAAAATCTATATTTGACCCAAACAATGTATTGTTGGCTGTTACAAATATAACCATGCCACTTATGAATGGTTTTGTGGTCCAGAACCACATATTTTAAATAGAAAAGAGTTATTTTAAATTGTAATAATATTTCACACAATGAAAAAAACAGACTTTTACTGTATTTTAGATTGCATAAACTCTTGATAAGCATAAGAGACTCAAAAACAATAAAAAAACATTACCGTCCATTCATTTTGAACGGTAATGCAAATTTATATTTTATACTCACAAACAATGATCTTAAGTTAAAAGTTTAATGTTTTATAGTTGTGCTGATTCTATAATATCCTTCACAACAGTTCATGAATGAGTAGTTTATAGTGGTTTATTTGGTTCAAGACCATTTTATATTCCGCTATAGAGAAAATTAATGAGAAAAATACTTCTAAAGGCTTCTGTAAAGGTGGGCAGTCACTGTTGTGCTTTATTCTCCACATTAAGGCAAGCAGGGAATGGCATGGGACTGATGGAAGTGATCATATGTATCACTGTCATGAGCATCCATGCTAACAGCAGTAATAAAATCCGAAAAAAAGCCAAAGCTGTCATGCTAACTCCTCTCTCAATGAGATGTGTCCTGGGTGGACGGATGGGCTTTTTATTGCAGCACTGCAGTAATTTACCATCATTTTACTTGAGAGTGAATGAATAATGAGCTCCTACACTGAGGCCCATTAATCTGCTGTCTGATCCTCATAAATCATTCTGTATCATATGAACCGCTCAAATGACCGATTAAAGCACAAGAGATGCGGCAGCTGCACACACCGGCTGAGCAGCGGGGGTGAGAGATCAAGCATTCTGCCATGTGTTAAAACACAGAAAGTAGTAGAGTTCAGAAGATATGCTTGCGCAGGTGCACCTGAACCTTCACAACTCCCCTGAGCATCCAGATTTGCTGCGATCAGGGTGTGTAAAGTCTCTGTTTGAGGTCTTACGCTAACCTTGGTTCTTCTCCATCAAGGGGAGTGTGGTATCGTCATAGCCAGGCTTGCAACTCTTGGATCCTTTGGGAGTGCCAGTTGCTATCGGCTGAAAAGGATCAAGAGGAGAATGTGTCAGAAACACAGGGCAGAGTGACAAAACCATCACAAAGAACACTTGGATTTGGACAAAAACACAGTACTGTGCAAAAGCCACTATTTTCACCAGCTAAAAAAATCTTTCGCTGTAGTGTATCAGTAGGAAATATCAGTTTACATTTCCAAACATTTATTTTGCCATTAATTGTAAAAATCCAGTGGGATTTTTGTTTGCACAAGGAGTCTGACAACAGCCAGTGTTTCACACAGAGATCTGATCCCATCATCATCCAGTCTGTCTGGAATGACAGACATAACAAACTCAGACAGACTAAATCCAGAAGAACTGTGGCAATGTCTCCAAGATGCTTCAAGAAACCTACCTGCAAAGCTACAGTACTGTTAAAAGTTTTAGGCACTTGTGTAAAAAATGCTGTGAAACGAGGATGCTGTCAAAAATAATGTCATAAATCAAAATTTGGTGTGACCATCCCTCACATTTAAAGCAGCTTTTGCCCTAGTTTTGCCATAGTTTTTCCAGATTGCTTTGCAGGTAGGTTTCTTGAAGCATCTTCATTCTTTTGGATTTAGTCTGTCTCAATTTTTTTCAGTTTCTTCACGTCATTCCAGACAGACTGGATGGTGATGAGATCAGATGTCTGTGTGGAGCACTGGCTGTTGTCAGACTCTATTTGCAAACAAAAATCTCACTGGATTATTACAGGCACACTACAGCAAAAGATAGAAATAGCTTACTTAAAAACATTTTTTTTGTTGTTGTTGGTGAAAATACCAGCACCCTAAGACTTTTGCATAGTACTGCATGTACAGTAAGGGATGCAAAGGATAGTTACAAACATTTGAATATCACAGAAACTTTTTACTTTGTTTACAAAAACCTGTATTGTGCATCGAGACAAGTAAATGGTCTATTATTAACTTTTTGTGCATGATGAAGTAATTTTACAGGCAGTTAGGCACAGTAAATAAACTTTAGCACATTTGATCTCATTCCCATTCAACAACAAATACTGTGATGTGAAAAATATGAGACATTTGAATAATATTTGTATAGCATTTTATATCATTTTTACATTGAAAATGGTAAAATAGAACACCATTGTGCTCAGATCCGAATGTTTTACAATAATGAAAAAGTTTTTTTTTGTGTGTGTTTTTTTGGCGTGAGAATTTTGTGGGACAATTCTGCTAGATTGTCATAAAAAAACAACACTCCAATAAGGTTCCACTTTCATTATCCACATTTTTTCTTCTTAATTTCTTTGTTTTTCCTTTACATTTTAGAGTAAAGTATGACTTTGTGAGATTTACGCTTCTACACTTTACCATTTGGTATAATAACAACTGAGAAATCAGTGTGTTTGTGTGTGTTTATGCTTCGTCCTACCTGGAAGTGTGTTTTATTCCATCCATCCTTGGTCAGGGCGTTTCTCAGATCCTTATAGCTCCAAACCGTCTGTAGTACATGGGAAGCAGCTTTGGTCTCCCTTGCTGACTGGCTGCGATGCATAAACATGGAGGGAAAGAGAGTTAGGAATCCGGAGCCCAATGGAATAACTCTCAAATTCAAAGTCATCTGTTCCCCTCCCAGCATCGCAGAGTCACTATGGCTCCAAACTCCAACCCCTGTGGCCACAGATTTCTCTCTTTTCACTTCATTAGCTTTTCCTGTGATCCTCACTTAATTACCAGGAGCCTACGACTTCAAAGCCGCATCTCCAGAGTCAGAGAGAGATAGAGTAGCGACCATGTAGCCACTCTCCAGTCTAGCATGTACTCTTTAAAAAGTTAATCTCTCACAATCAATATTTAGTTTTGGGTAAAATTACACTCAGGCAGAAACGGTATAAGCGATGTGAAGTTTTAAACGAGGTCACATGTGGAAAGGATGGAGGAGGTTTGTTTAACATATGGCTTACTCTCCAGAGGTCTCTGCTGCTTTTGATATCTACAGCACTACACCATTTAATATTCAGGTTTTCACACGCATATTTTAAAGATGACATGTGTGGTGATAAAAATAAGACACTTCAAAGAGCAGCAACTCTTGTTGCTGTTTTTCTCTGCGAGCTGAGGAGGACCCAAACTAACATTAGATGTTTACACAGATCAAAAACCTGTTTTTGGTGTACATACAGACCTAAGCAAGCCTTAGGAGATCATAACTGGTTGAAGTAAAAATACCACAGACAGTTGGCTTGATTTATAAATCAATTCTAACATAGAAAGATGAAAAGTGAAAATAGAGGTTAAAATGTTAAAGCTTTTTTGATTTAATATTCTAGTTTCATAAAATATCTGATGCAATGTGAATAAAGCTTAACTCTGATCAAAGGGTGACCAAATATTGTGTTTTTACCACAATCTTGGCCAGTTCTCTGTTTCCTTCTTACCTGGTCCTGTTGATGGCCACTAGTTTGTCGATTGCTTGAGCAGTAATGAGAGAGCGGGCGTTCTCAGAGCTGTCAGTGATGATTTCATGGATGGTGTTGAGGATGGCCACCACTGTGTCCTCCTCCAGGTTCTTGGCTGGCCGCTGCTGTCCGCTGGGCAAGTTGCTGACCAAATCCCTCATGGCATAACTCCCTGAGGAAGATAATATAAAAGAATGAAAGATTCAGCTCTAAAAGAAAGGAAAGCAAGTTGCAGTCCCCCTGAAGCAGAATATAATTGTGCCACAATATAAATGTTGTTCTTTCTATTCATTAAAAAATCCTGAAAAAATGCATCAGTTTTCACAAAAATGTTAAACAGCAAAACTATTTTTAACGTTGATATTAATAAAAAAAATTCTTAAGCATCAAACCAGCATTATAGAATCATTTCTGAAGGTGCATGGGACAATAATATGGAAGCCTGTTTACACCACTGAATAACAAATAAAAAAAAATAATTGTGACTTTTTATATCACGATTCTGACTTTTTATCTTGCAATTGCGAGCTTACATCTTGCAATATTGATTTTTTTTCCCAGAATTGTGACATAAACTTACGATTGCGAGTTATAAAGTCATAATTACAGGATATAAACTCGCAATTGCGAGTGAAAGTCAGAATTGCAATATATAAACTCAATTCTGAGAAGTCTGAATTGCGATATAAACAGGCAATTCTGACTTTTTTTCCTCAAAATTCTGTGATATAAACTCGCAATTGCGAGATATAAACTCGCAATTCAGTTTTTTTTCCTCAGAATAGTTTGTTACTCCCAATTGTGATTTTTTGTCTTGCAATTTTGAGTTTATATCCCACAATTCTGACTTTTTTCCTCAGAATGATGAGATATAAACTCACAATTCTGACTTTTTTCACCTCAGAATTGTTTTGTATCTCCCAATTCTGACTTTTTTTCTTCAGAATTGTAAGATATAAACTCGCAATTGCAAATAATAAAGTCAAAGTTGCGAGACTTAAACTCACAATTCCAACTTATTTTCCTTAGAATTGTATATAATTCCCAATTGTGACTTTTTACTTGCAATTTTAAGGTTATATTCCTTTTTTCCTCAAAATTGTGTTTGTATCTCGCAATTCTGACTTTATTACTTGCGATTGCGAGTTTATATCTCACAATTCAGAGAATAAAAAAGTCAGAATTGTGAGTTATTAGGTCAGAATTGCGGGATATAAACTCGCAATCAGGATAAAAATTCAGAATTGCAAGATAAAAACTAACAATTCTGCAAAATGCAGTCAGACTTGCAAGAAATCAAGAGGTAATTCTGACTTTTTTCTCAAAATTGCATGATATAAACTCGCAATTGTGATTTATAAAGTCAGAGTCGCGAGATATAAACTTTTTTTTTGCAATTGTGAGTTTATATCCTGCAATTCTGACATATTTTGCAATTCTGACTTTTTATAATTCACTAATGTGACTATACCTCACAACTTCAGAATTGTGAGATAAAAAGTTGCAATTACCTGTTTTTTTTTTCAGTGGCAGAAATGGGATTGCAACTGCTAAAAATTCAGCTTTACCATCACAGGATTAAATTACATCGAAAACAATTATTATAAGCATTTTACAATATTACTACTTTTACTTTATGCTTAATAATACAAATAAAATAAATGCAGAGATGTCTTTTAAAAAAATTACAATATTTTACTTTAACATTACTAAATCTGACTTTTTAATAGGAAAAAATTCTGACTGCACATTTATTTAAGCATTACGTAAATATGTGTTTAACATTATGCATACTAATGATCTAGAAAAGCTACTCTTGCCTATTAGGTCTTTGTTGCGGCGGTCGATGGACAGGTTCCTCAGAGCGATGGCCACAGCTCGCACCACCTTGTCTGAGTCTGAGCGCAGGAGCTCGACGAGGATTGGCAGCCCTTTCTCCTTACGCACTGTCGCCCGGATATAGTTCGACCACTGCAGAAATGAAAGGAACAGACTGTATTAAGCCAGTGGTTCAGACATTTTTCCACTGCATTCATTTCATTAAGTCGGGTCAGCTTATGCTCAGCCAGAAATGCAGCTCTGCAAATCTTTCAGAACAGGAATATGCCTGTCTGAGTATGTGTGCAAGAAAAAGCTCCTCTATTCTGGGAAACAGCAATCCAGTAAATAGCCATTTGTTCCCTGTTAGACTTGTGTGCATTCTTCACTCGAACCCCATGAATCACAAAACCTTTATGTGACACAAGACATCTCTATTCTTCAGCCAGTGCCCCTGAGATAGTAATTAAGTTATTGCAATAGCACACTTTAGCCACTAGGAGATGGTAGTGAGCCTAGAAACACATTTGCAGAAAAGTAGGAAGGAGAATAAATTAATAAATAAAAGCTCTCAAATCCTCTTATAGACCACAGACGTGACATCCCCGTCTCCCTTCAGCAGGGGTTTGTGATGTGCTAGGGACTCTGGGCTCACAAGCACGCGTGTGTCACCAGGCATAGAGATGAGGCTGGTTTGAAATGGTGTAACCACACAGAGAAGCTGTGAGCTTATGTGTGACTGCACTTCAGGTCCAACATGGAGAAGGATGCTGGGTCAGGGCAGTGTGGTTTAATGGGATTTTCTTTCGCGATAGGTGTAGGGGGACATGTTTATTAGGTGTATTTCCTCTTGACTCCTGCCTCAAGAGAGAAGAGAGCCCCACATGACTCTGTGGTACAAACGTGTCATACTCGTAATTAAGTATCGACTAGGAATGTGTTCAAGGAGCATTGCAAGCAGACAAAAACAAAACATTACAAATTAAGCTTTATGGATTTGCATAATGTACTCTAGCAGAGCAATCATGCGATTGTGTTAGTCAACACAATCATCAGTTCATCTTTCATCGTCAAAGTGATGCCATTGGTAGTTAGGGATGAGAGTTTTAACTTCATATACATAGATTTGGACTCATTCTTTTACAGCTGAGGTCAAAAGTTTACACCCCCCAAATTAACATCTGCAAAATGTTAATTATTTTACCAAAATAAAAGGAATATATAAAAGATATTTCACATAAAAGATGTTTACATGTAGTCCACAAGATAAAAACAATAGTTGAATTTATAAAAATGACCCTGTTCAAAAGTTTACATCCCCTTAATTCTTAATACTGTGTTGTTACTTAAATGATCCACAGCTGTGTTTTTTTAGTGATAGTTGCTCATGAGACCCTTGTTTGTCCTGAACAGTTTAACCGCCCGCTGTTTTTCAGAAAAATCCTTCAGGTCCCACAGATTCTTTGGTTTTCCAGCATTTTTGTGTATTTGAACCCTTTCCAACAATGACTGTATAATTTTGAGATCCATCTTTTCACACTGAGGACAACTGAGGGACTTATATGCAACTATTACAGAAGGTTCAAACGCTCACTGATGCTCTAGAAGGAAAAATGATGCATTAAGAGCCAGGGTTGAAAACTTTTGAAAAGAATGGAGATGTATACTTTTTTTTTTTAATTTAGCCTAAATAGCATAATTTTTCATTTAGTACTGCCCTTCAGAGGCTACAGAAGATATTTACATGTTTCCCAGAAGACAAAATAAAGTTTTGTCTTCTTGTCCTCTGTCCATTTGCATAAGCAGAAGAATAGAAATCACTATCCTGAATCTAAATCAATCAAAAAATCATGAAAATAATTCTGATCTGAGATTGTTTTTAAAAAAATCTGTTTCCAATTCCTGGTGCATCCAAATTTGTTTGTGTGCAGAAATGTTCTGAGAAGACACTCACTGTCCACTGTCCAGCGCTGAGGTTCTGTAGAGCTCCGGCCGCAGCTTCTAGCGTGTTGAAGTTCTGGCTTTCTGTAAGCAGGGACAGGTAGAGTCGGACCACCTCCGGCTGATACAGTAACTCAAAACCTGCACACGTATATGACAGATACACAACAGAATTACACATAAAACACTGGTGAACAAAGTCGAACATAGACACACATACAAATTAGCTATAGGCCAGTAAAAATTGATTGCATCTCCTCCTTCCAGTGTTGTGATGCACCTGGCGAAATGAAAAGTGGACAAAATAACAGGGTAGGACAAATGCATGATTATCACGACAGAGAAATAGAGACAGAAAATCAAAGACACTCCACTTTCACAGATACATTGAGCAGTTCAATAGACAAACTGCCTAAAAAAGCCAATAGCCTGATGGACGCTTGGTTTCTTGATAACAGCAGCCCAATCTCAGGCAGTGTAATCAGGGAGTCTTTCATTAAACATGAGTTGAGGTCAGATACCTAAAAAAGAAGAAGCTCCTTCTTGCTGATTCATGGTCAGTTCCACTACACAAAACACAAAGATATTTTGAGAATACACAGTAAGGCTGGAGACATTTACAGTGATGGTAGAGAGTGCATAATTAGCTTCCTCCTGTCTGAATACTAAATGATGCCAGCGGACATACAAATCACTGTATGCTACTCCCGGGATGTGACTTTTTGTGTGTGTGTTTCACATTTTCGTGCATAAGCCGTGGCTCTGAAAACTGCAAGACAAGATCCACTGATCTAACGAACACAAACAGAGAAAGTTCTCTTGCGTATTCCAGTGGTTCTCAATTGGTTTAGCTTTAAGAACAGATTTTACACACCACATCATGACTCAAAACCGTAAATGTAGTGTGACCTGACATTGTTTACAACCTGTTATATTGATGTCTTTGCACGGTTGAAACACCAACTGAGTGATTACATGAGTGAGACATGATACGGAATTCGGTAAGTTGTACTCTTTCTTTTAACATACCTTCGGTTGCTCATTCATGTTTATTTCATGCTAAAACTAGTATTAAAGGAGAGAAGATGATCAGTTCACCTGCGCTTTGCGCTCCTGCTTCCTTTGAACTGAGGCGCTACAGCAATCTGTCACTCAAACAGCACCAAAACAGCATTTTTTGTTTAAATAAAATGGGTAGAATTTAAAATCGAACACTTTGTTTTATATTAAAACTAACAAAGCACAAAGCTTACTGCGATTTATTGGATAGAAAATGTGCTACAATGTTCCATTCATTAACTGAAAACAGGCTAGAGTAATCTATTCTTGGAATTTAAGACTGATATTGTTTCGTACAAATGAGAATCAATTAAAATCGAGAAATCAATATTTTTTTACCCAGCCCTACTCCCTTTAAAATCAATTAATAACCAGTTTCAATATTTGAGTTCTGTGAATTCCTGTCTGAGTCTGAGGACCATTTAGTTCAAATGTTCTACTGTGCAACCACAGCACATCCATCATGTTCACATGAACTCTCCTCTTGACTTGGCCTGGGCAAGCATTTAGCCAAGACTGAGCATGACGGATGTGTGGTGGTTCAACAGGCTGCCTTCTTTTTCACTGCCACGTCAAGTTCAAAGGAACCTGAGCAACAATATTCATACAAAAGCAGCAAAACTGCAACATGGTGTAATTCAGGTAACATGTCTGCAATGAGTTGCACTGCAGTGGAGTGGAGAAAAAGATGAAGAGCTACCACACTAATGCATGTTTGCTAGTGTGTGACTGCATTAGAAAAGCTCAGCCGCTGCCTGGCCCATCTGCACTTTCTAAATGTGCACCTAACACCTATAATTTAGAGCGGGAAGAGTGGCCTTCAGGATGTGGGCTGCTCACTATACATTTTTATTTCTGTCTGACTGATGGTTTGAGCGAAAGAACTGTCCTCGCCTTTCTTTTTTTTCACAGTTTCCACACATTCACGACCTCAATTACCATTTAAGGCTATTTTAAGCCTTTCTCCTCCCCACTACTTTAAAATTCTTCTTGAGTGCGTTACTATGCTAAAAGACTTCAGAGCAGCCTTAGAGAGCAAGTTTATGTACAGATTACCTAATGCATGTGCTCACTTCAGTATTATGCTTTTTTTACACAAGGCTAAGTGGAAAGTCATAGTCATTCAGATACAGAGCTATATACTCTTTTTGACAATAATAGCACTCCCTAATCTCTCTGTCGAGTTAACATCAAAAAAGCAAAATGCTTTATATTGTGGGAAGATGACTGCCTGCTAGTTTAGCTTTAACTCAAACCAGTCAACACGCACAAAATCAACTAATTAAATAAATCAGTTTTTGTCTTGTGGGGAAACGGCTGACAGATTTATCACTGCAAATGGAAGTTGTTCTCCGCGTATGATTGACGTCGGTGTTAAACCCTACTGCAAAATTCCTGTCGCATCCATGACAGCACTTTGATATCCGGGAGTCTGTAAGTCCACATTCCCCTCCTTGTGCAATTCTTGGAGGCCGGATTTGCCTCTGAGCGATAGTTACGAAACAGCACATTTTAAACCGTGATTAGGGATTAGCTACCAAAACGTTCATCTTTCAGAGAGTGATCAAACCATTCCAGCTCTGCAAATATCATTGATTCCTGCCGGGATCCAATGGCCACTTTTTTGAACAAGTCAAAAACCGTGCTGTATTGTTGAATATACTAAATGAGCGGTCATACACATAAATGTCAAAGCCACTGTAGAAACATCCACATGTCACCCCTTGGTGCCTTATTATATGAATGTAATTTGCAATTCCAATGGAAAAAGGAGAGGAATCATAAGCATGATTTAGAGAGACTTGATGTAGCTTTTGTAGTGGTACTCTCTTTTAGTAGGTCAATTAAAATTAGTCAGTGACACTAAGAAACAAACTGAAAAAAGAACAGAGCAAAGAGGAAACTTTTTTTTTTTTTTTTCAAAGTTACAAAAGAACAACCTGCCCAGCAGGCACTAGGCATCAATAAAACGTTCAGATGTTGCATTTTGGTTGAGAATGAAAATCGAGTTGACGTTAGTATTTGTCATTAATTTGACGTTGACTTAACTTTAGATTTTGGCTACACAACCTAAAAACTAACGTCAGCTGATATATCAAATTAACATTGACAACATACGTTGAATTGACATCGAATTTTGGTCACCACTGAAAATTAACCATATATCAACGTCTTATGACTTTGTGAGCCTGGGTGTAGTAACATTAGCAGACCATTCTGATTATCAAGGAAAAATTCAAAACATTCAAAATCATAACTTTTGGAAATCTGGAGAAGCATTCTTCAAACTATTAATTTATTATTATTTTTTTTTAATTGAAATAAAACAAAATACTAGATAACAAACTTGAACTTATTTTATTTCAGTTAGTATTTAATTTCTAATTTTAAGTGTTAAAATGACTAAAACTGTGAAAGTGAAAAAGAAATAAAAGTATACAGTGGTGGCCAAAATTAGAACATTAGTATTTAGAACATTAGAACTAGGGGTGGGCATAGATTAATTTTTTTAATCTAGATTAATCTAGATTAAATCTTGGAATTAATCTAGATTAATCTAGATTAAAATGGCTAATTTGAATTCTGCTTAAGGCATTCAGAATATGTGTGCTACCCAAATACTAAAAGTAAAGCCTAAGACTAAAAGTAAGTCTTCGAGAACGGGCCAGGTGGCGCATTAGATCAGGCGCTCATCTCCTGTTTCCAAAATGCATCACAAACTGCTTGACAATTGCATTTACAACATAATTACCTATACAAACTTGTGTAACCAAGTACTTCTGCGCAAAAGGCTGCACGACGTGCGCGTGCTGCACAGACGCGCACCGGCATGGATATCTGCGTGCATAGTCTTGGGTTAAACTGCGTTGCTTTTAGAAGCGTCAATTCAGTTGTTGCATATAGTTTAATGTCTTTATTTCGGGATTATCAAAGTAAATTATAACTCACGTGCCCCAGTAAAAAGGGTCTAGCAAACGCACCTGCCCTGAAGCGGCTTCATAACTGCATCATTGTCAGCACGTCTCGTTTGATGTGGTAATTTCACAGAAGTTGAAGACTCGTTCTCGCCCCCTACAGTGCAATTCGACTAGGTATACGTCATCCGTGCTCAAATATCAAGGTGAAAGTCATCATATCTTGCGTAGTTTAGACCCAGCTCCCAACCCAACTTTGAGAATAGATTAACGGCGATATTTTTTTTATCGCCCGATAAGAGTCTCACGTTAACGCAGCACGTTAACGCCGATAACGGCCCACCACTAATTAGAACATTAGTATTTTCAACATCTAAACAATGGCTTTAAGTCAGTTATTTGTATCTTTACATTTCCAAACAATTAATTTGCCATTAATTGTAATAATCCAGTGAGATTTTGTTTGCACAAGGAGTCTAACAACAGCCAGTGCTCCACACAGAGATCTGATCTCATGGCAAAATTAAAGTTTGGAAATGTAAACTGATATTTACTACTGATACTACAGCAAAAGATAGAAATAACTGACTTAAAACTTTTTTTAGCTGGTAAAAATACCAGTGTTCTAATAATTTTGGCTACAACTGTATCTTTAAAAATATATATGTAAATGTTAACTGCATGTAAAAAAAACATTAAAACTAAAATTATAATGAAAACTGAAAAAACAACAACTATGATAATATCGTAAAAGTTAAATTAAATTAAATTCTTGTTATATAGTTATATTGTCCTAGAGAATTAATTTTTGGTCCTTTCAGTTTACAATGAAAAGCGTGTATACTTGAATTTCTAAATCCACGAATGGATTCTCCCCTGAAGCGTCTCCAGTGGGAAAATGAGTCATGCCTATTCAACTCCAAGCAGGCCTGAATGATGGTCTATACCTTTGGAACAGACTCTGCACTTACTCTTTATGCAATGCTTTGTGAGTTGAATCCACAAAGTGGCAGGAACTTCAAATGCCAACAGACAGCACCAAAAGGAAGGTGGTAATGGCTTACAGTCAACATCACAGCATCTGTGCTCATATGGGCTGCCCGTGGAGACAGGAAGTAGGGTAGTCTGCAGGGAATAGGATGCACCAACAAAGCACCTTTCTTTTCTTTCTCATTCTGAACCCCTTATCCCTCCACAGGCCACTGAAACAGAATGGACAAGCCTGTTGAATATTTGATTTCCTCTGGAAATGCTTCTTTACAGATTGAGAGCCTCTGGCCAGCTCTGAAAATGTTTTGGTTCAGTCCTAAAAGTGGCATCTCCCTCTCTCCCCTGTACTCCGGCTGGCCAAGTCCCACTGTGACAACCCATACCAGATTCGGCTGCTGAGGCCAGTTTGTCACCGCTCACCCAAGGAGGTCTTTTTGATTTCTACTTGGCCTCAATGGCTGCTATTATGTGGAATGTCAGTCTTCAAACCATCCGTCCTAACAAGAGATTTTCCCTCTCTATTCATCTACTCGTTACGCTCGATCCTTCAACTGACAAAACTTTTCAGTTTAATTACTTTTCTATGTAAATAATATTGACATTCTAGTGTTGAACTATAATTTCAGTATGGAGATGAATAATGCACTTCACATTATTTCTCCAGGTTCCTGTGGATTTTAAACACGATGGGTCTCTGGGTGAAGGGGATGTTTATTTGAGGCACAAAGCTTGCCAAGAACAGATTTTCAACAGCTGTGAAACCTTTTAACTGGCTATCTATAAAAAGAGTACATTGTGGAGAGAATGGATAAATGTTATTGTAATAATCCATATTTATATCCGGAGATGGTGATAGAGCGAACACTTGCAGAAAAATCCAGATATCCAGGATATCCTTAATTTCATACTGGTTCCTGTGGTCATTTTATACAAAAAAACCCTGACAGTCTGAATTTGTCAAAACCTTGATCAATCTTCCACAGGCCAAAATAATAGTAGCCGCTAAACTCATTCTGAGAGATTGATTGAGATATCAGTGCGAGAGAGAGGATATTGAATTGCATTATTGAATTACTAAAGATCTAGAGGTCAGATAAAGTCCAGAATTAACCCTGCATCTTTTTAAAAGAATACTGATACTAGGCCAGGGTGTAGGTGTGTGATTAAATGAGTATGGAAGGGGTAGGAGGAGATGAGGAAATAAGCAGGTCTGTGTATAAAATTCAAAAGTAGAACTGAAGTAGGCAGAGGAGGAGACGATCATACACCGGCACTTCAAAACAGCCATCGCTTCAATCACCCAGGCAACCAACCGTCCAACCACACTAACAAATCTATTCATTAATAGACTTTAAAGAAAGAGAGAGTCAAAAACAAAAGACACAAACATCTCTAGGTGACAGAAGACACAGAATATAAATGCTTAATTTAGCTCTGATCCAAACCCACTAAGCTGCCTACCTAGACATTTTAAGGCATCAGAGATGCACTCAGGATGTGAAGGTTGTTGGAAAAGGTAGGCAGCAATATTAGCTTCCTTCAAACGCTTAATTCTGGTCAAAGAAAAATCACCTAAGACAAGAGAAATGCTTACTACACTCTTAAAAATAAAGGTGCTTCACGATGCCATTGGAGAACCTTTTTGTCAAAATGGTTCCATAAAGAACCTTTAACATCTGAAGAACCTTTCTGTTTCACAAAAGGTTCTTTGAGGCAAATAAGGTTCTTCAGATTATAAAAAGGTAAGCAAGAAATGGTTCTTTAAAGAACCTTTGACTGAATGGTTCTTTGTGGAACCAAAAATGGTTCTTCTATGGCATCGCTTGAAGAACCTTTTGAAGCATCTTTATTTTTAAGAGTGTATATGGGCCATTCTACAGAACTGGTCTAAGGTCAGAGTTGAAAACATCTTTTATCTTTTTTTTTTTTTTTTTTAAAGAATTTGTGTGTATGACACAGGAATATTTCCTGATCATAAATGTAGGGATGTAGGTAAAATCAGTCTCAGCCAATGGACTAAAAGTTTATTTATGTAATATAAAATATATTTTTCTGAACCTTTACTTTTTAAAAGAATCAAAACGATACTTTTTAAAACATTAAAAAATATATTTCGATATCATTTTTCTTAGTTGAAATTTAGGTTAGGGTTTGGGACAGCCACCTCCCAATTTAAAGTAAATAAATTATGATTTTTTTTATATTATTGTGGGTTTTAATAGATAATATAAGAATCTTAGTAAACATTTAAGATTTGAAAACTTAAATGCTTTTTAAATGTGTTTTTTGGTTGTGGACCAATTCTGTAGAATATACCTTACTGCCCAAAGATTTGGGTTCGTATCGGATGTTTTTGACAGATTTATTTGCTCACCAAGGCTGCATTTACTTGACCCAAGAGTAACATTGTAAAATGTCTTTAGTGTTCCATTATTCTTCAAAAGAGAATCATTTTTTTTATACGTTTTGTAGTTTTATAAATGCCTTTACTGTCACGTTTGATCCATTTTAATACATCTTTGGTGAATAAAGTTATTAATAATAAATAACAAGTCCCAAACTTTTGAATGGTAAAGGATTCGTATTGCATTTAAAGGGATAGTTCACCCAACAATTAAAGTCATTAATTACTCACTCTCTTCAAGGCCCAGAAAGGTAGTAAGGACTTTATTAAAATAGTCCATGTGACATCAGTAGTTCAACTTTAATTTTATGAAACTATGAGTATACTTTTTGTGTGCAAAAAAACAAAAATAACGACTTTATTCAACAATTTCTTCATTTCCCTTTCAGTCTTCGATGCACGTTCACAAGAGTACCACAATGCATGCATGTGCAGGGTCAGAAAGCTCTCAGATTTCATCAAAAACCTCTTAATTTGTGTTTTAAAGATAAAAATATTATTTCACCCAATATTTGTGCATGTGTATTTTTATTGTGTACCAAATCAGTCACTTATGAGGCTCCATTTCAGGCAAGATCCTGCCTTAAAAACCAGCTGCCTATGTAGGCTGAAGATGGCAAGGCAGCTCTCTAGGTTTCAAAACAAAGCTTTTGTTTCTGTCTAGGCTAAATTGAGAGGCTATAAGCTTGAGGGCTGTGCCATAGCATCCTGGGAAAAACACTCTGTGGACAATAAAACCTAATTTGGTGTTGTACAGGCTACATCTTTGGAGCCACCTTCCACTGAAAAGAAAACAACAACAGTTTTTGGGTTCACCTTTAGCTCTAGCTCATTTAACTTTCACACAGACATGAGTGGTGGCTCGTGCAGTGCATTGAGAATGAAGGGAGCAAGCAAGAGATAGCATGCAAAACACAAAGCAAAAGCACTTAACATGAGTTGCGCTGTGAGGTGCACTGCAAACTCACAGCGCCGGTGTTATGATCTCACTATATGATAATGACACTTTTAATTCAAATGGTTAGCAACGCATAAGTACAAATTGCCCAGTGAATACCCGGCGAATAAATCTAACAGATTAAATAGGACAGAGGCATTATACATACTGATTTCAAATATTGAAAGAGAGATGCCTACAGGCTAAAAGCACACGGCTCATGTAGATTGTGTTTTTGTGAAAATACACAGCTTTGTCAGATTTTTTTCCACTGAGAATTTTTTATTGTCTGTCTCATCTGACAGCCATTTCACCCAGGACAGAAATAAACATTGAGTTTTAGTGGTACAAGACAAAAAGCAACCATGTTGCTTGAACAATCTGTTATGAATTCTGGGGACAGCATCTGTCAGTTTTTGATGCTGTGAATGATACATACACACACATCTTCTTAAGCTCTATTTCAAAACCTAGTGAGCTGCCTTGCTGCCTACTAGCTACATAGGGAGCTGTCTAAGGCAGCATGATCCTAACTGTCAGTGAAGTCTCATGAGTGACCAATGTGGAACGTAGTACATATGAAACTCCAGATGCGACAAAAACAGTGGAACACAGGGGACTTGCAATTGATTTCAATACAGTTTGACATTAGTTGATGTATGAACTTAATACTCTAATAAACATACTAATATGTGACCCTGGACCACAAAACCATTTATAAGGGTCAATTTTTTTATTTATACATCATTTTTACGCCTTCAAAATTGTTCAAATGAAGTTCTTAACAATGCATTTTACCAATCAAAAATTAAGTTTTAATATTTACAATTCACAAAATATTTTCATGGAACATGATCTACTTACTATTCTAAGGATTTTTTGAATAAATCGATCATTTTGACCCATACAATGTATTTTCGGTTATTGCTACAAATATTCCTATGCTATTTTAGACTGATTTTGTGGTCCAGGGTCACATATGTCACACATATCTATTATGTAAAATAAACTATTTAGTTACACTGTTTCCATATTTGACTTTCTATATCAGTCAAAAAATTGGAAAATCAGTTAGATTTTGAATAGTTTCTTATGCTCATCAAGGCAGCGTTGATTTGATTAAAAAAATACAGAAAAAAGTCTAATATTGTAAAATATTACTACTATGTAAAATAATGTTTCTCTATTTTAATATACATTAAAATCTAATTTTTTCCTGTGATCAAAGCTGAATTTTTAGCATCATTTCTCTAGTCTTCAGTGTCACATAATCCTTCAGAAATTATTCTAAGTTGCCTATTTATTATCAGTGATGGAAACAGTTGTGTTGCTTAAATTTTTTTTGGAACCTGTGATAATTTTTTCAGGATTCTTTGATGAATAAAACGTTAAAAAGAACAGAATACAAATAGAAAAATAGACATAATTTCTAACAATATACAATTAATACTTTTATTAGGATATGTTAAATTGATAAAAAAAAGTGATTTGTATTGTTAGGAAAAAATATGTATTTTCAATAAATGCTGTTTTTTTTTTTTTTTTACTTTTTATTCATTATATAATCCTGAAAAAAATATCACAGGTTCAGTTCCAAAAAATATTTGGCAGCACAACTGTTGTCAATATAAATAATTCTAATAATAAATCAGCATATTAGAATGATTTCTGAAGGATCATGTGTGGATCACTTAAGACTGGAGTAATGACTGATGAAAATTCAGAATAACATTTTGCAATATTACAGTTTTTTTCCGTATTTTAGTTTTAAAAAAAGCAGCCTTGATGAGCATAACAAACCTATTTAAAATCTTACTGATCCCAAACTTTTGAATGTCATTGTGACTATATATATATATATATATATATATATATATATATATATATATATATATATATATAGTCATATTTATTTATAATTTCTCTCTCTCTTTTTTTTTTTTTTTTTTTTCATTCTGGGATTAAACACAGCCAAACAAGCTGTCTCAGGAGGCACCATAATTAAATTGCTTACCTTTTGGAACAGCATTGGGTGTGTGCCAACTGATGCCTTAAAATGCTTACTCTGTAGGCCGCTTACTAAACAGTTTAAATTGTTAGTATTCACAACCAATTCCTCTCACTTTCTATTTCTTGTATGCAATCCTCCTCCTCTAACCTTCATCTGTTTCTCTCAAACTCTCTGTTTGACACTCTCTCTCTTCTAGCTGCATGGTGTCTTTGTTAGGCTTGTTTGAGTCATTGCTGGGACGCCAGTAGCGGATGATATGTCTGATCTGCTTTGCCTGGAGAAGGATGTCCCTTCGCAGGCTCGATGTCATATCCCATTCTTCACGACCCACCTTCCTGCCATCCAATGCTCGAGCACATGATAAATAATCACAAGCTCTCCGTTTCTCTCTCACATGCTCCACATCTTTTCTCTCTGGCTCTTCATCTCACATACACAAGTCCTCTGACGCCTCATTTTTCACTGGCACAAAAAAAACCTGGCCAGTGTGTGCCACAAATTATAATCTCAGGAATGAAGCCCAGTTAACAGACAGGCTGTCTTCCTCTCCTCGCTCCTGCATTTTGCAAATGACAGTTTTCACTTTAAAAAGTTCATTTATAAAATGGCATGTTTGCAAAACAGGAAACAATAAACGCTGGCAGCTCTTTGTGTAGATGCCACTGACGGCTTGCCTAGTAATCTGTGCCTAATTGCATTCAAGTACGTGTGTTTGTGTGTGTGTGTGTGTGTGTGTGTGTGTGTGTGTGTGTGTGTGTATAAAGCGTCTCTCTGAGAAACAGAAACATCCTCTTCTGGCTGAAAAGCAGCACACAAAGGCCCCAATGGGAGGGTAAATCTCACTCTATTCCCTCCCGGTAGTTTAATTCAGCCCTGTAATTATTGCCTAAGACATTAGGCCAGTGAAGAATGGTTTGCTGCATCACATACAGATGCTGGGAAATATTATGAACAAACCCTCATCTACTCACCCAGACTCTATACAACACAATAGTAGAACAGCAATAGTAATAAACATGACTATTAGTAATAGGTTTTGGTAAATAATAGACATTCAAAAGCAAGTCTAAACAAATGATTTGCTGAGGAGGTTTGACAGTGGACCATAGCTGCTTCGGCTGGCTCATTTTCACATGCGCTGTACCTGCACCCATCACATACCCATTAGACACTGTCTGCCGGACTTGTTTTCGCAAGCAATAACATATGCGTAATGATGCATATTATCTATTACATCCATCATTAAGCTTTCTGTGGCCTTCTGGCATCAAGTGCTATTTGCGAGCTTCTTCAAGAGATCCAGATAAGAACTAACATTTTAGGCTGATCTGGGATCAGATCACTGGCCGAGTCGCAGACGTCTGGTTTTGTTTACTGCACACATAGTGAAGTGCGTGTGATGCTAATGTTTTTTACAGCCTCTGCCGCCTCAATATATGAGTACATGAACAAATCAACATAATCTCTAGAGCTGCTCTCAGTCACTTCATGAGCATTTTACCATTTCTTTTAAGAAAAACTACCGTCATATCATATACAAACAGAATCTTAAAGATCTTCACAGCAGCCTGTCAAAATAAAAGTTTGGTTTAACATGAAGAAACTGTGACAGGCATATATTACTTAATGTAATGATAGTGCTACTACTACTACTAAAATTATTATTAAAGCATTATTTTTTAAAGAATATTTACCATAAAAATTATTTAACAGAATTTATTTACCAGAAAGAAAAGACAGAAAGAACTTAATAAATAATTATTTATGTGTATGTATGTATGTATATATATATATATATATATATATATATATATATATATATATATATATATATATATATATACACTAATTAGACATGCTTAGACATGAAAAAAAAAGAAAATTTCATAGGGCCTTTTTTGTTAAAATTAAAATTGAATAAATTGCTTTAAATTGTGCAAGTCTCATGATTTTAATGAATCAGACATGCAGAGCTTTAAAAAATAAAAACGAAAAATAAAAAAATCTTAATTTTGAAAAAAATAAAATAAAATAAAATGAAATTTGAGAAAAAAATAAAACAGATTTCATAGAGCTTTAATCATGTGACACTGAAGACTGGATTAAAGGCAGCTAAAAAAAAAATCAGCTCTGCCAGTATACACTTTTAAAAAAGTAAACAGTAAAATGATTTTAAATTGTAATAATATTTCTCAATGTTATTTTTTTTACTGTAATTTTGATCCAATTAATGCTGCCTTGGTGAGTCTTTAAAATATGATAAAACGTCTTATTGACCCTAGGGTTCACAAAGAAGGAAAATAATACATTTGGTCCTGGTCCGCTTAGCGTTCATACTGGCATTTTTAACAGCGAACCTTAAGATACCGAAACTAAAGGCACAGTGATAAGTTTGCATCCTGATTGGTCGGGTTGAATGACATAGACTATATTTCGTGACGGAAATCACCGAACACTCCAAACAAAAGGAAAAGGTGTGTTCGACTTAAAGCGGCGCTAAGCAGACCGATCAGTGAATGGGTACTTTGATGTCATACGCCGCTTTGAGCCGAACGCACCTAATGCCTTCTGCTGGACTAAGCTCACTCATTGTTGCGTGTATATGATTTTATTTTCACCACAAAGAGCTCATAAAAGGCACTTTACCTCCTCGTTGCTCTATGTTTGCCCTCTGCTCATTTTGTTTTGAATACACCTCTTGCTCGTGAAATCATGTTGCATATTGTCTCATGTTATCGTTACTTTCTGTTTTTGGTTAGTTTAGAAGTATTTTGTACATGTTGCATTCATACTTCATTCAAACCGCACCAGAGTTCATTTGGTCCGCTTGTTTGGTGTGCACCAGGATTCGGATGGCAGCGTTCACACTCAAATCAACCGCACTAACTAAGCATTTGCACCGGAGTTCATTTTAATCTAACCAAACATAACAAGTGTGAA
Organism: Garra rufa; assembly: GCF_049309525.1. NCBI lineage: Eukaryota > Metazoa > Chordata > Actinopteri > Cypriniformes > Cyprinidae > Garra > Garra rufa. Next base: position 37,920,012 of record NC_133365.1, on the reverse strand, counting down.
AACACCATAAATGTCTGAATGACATAGTGTGCATGCTCCAGGCCTGTGTTCAAAACCTTTAGTTGGTCAGTTACTTAACAGACATTTTTAAAGCAAGAAAACTAACTTCAAAGACACTGTAATGATGTACAATGATCTAGAGCAAATTCAAGTGAGCTTTAGATATTCCCAGTAACATATTTTATGGATTCATTGCTTATATCTTGGTAGAAATTGTTCATATTTTTCATAACTGTCCAAATTATAAGTAAAAAAAAGAAGAACAATTGACATTTATGAATTCCTATTTTTCTTTCAACAGTTCCATCAGACTCATATTTTTAATCTTTCAACCACTGATCTGTAAAAACGTGGGATGTCACAGGCAGTGAAAGATGAATTATGCTGCCTTCAAAAATTATGTTACAAATTATTTCAGGTTTTAGACAAAGCCCTAGTGTCCCAGAGGCCCATGCATGATACAATATTACCTGTCATCACTAGGACAATGACTTTCACCAAAAGGGGGGTGGCACCATGGCCTTTTTGACATAGCTCCCTCCCAAATATTACTAATTTTTTGTAATAAATATGTAACCCTGGACCACAAAACTGTCACGATGTAGGCAGGAACACACGAACAACGACGTAGTAAAAGATGAATATTTAATAAATCCAACGGAATACAAGCAGACACAGGAACAGCAGGGTAAGACATCCATATAACATTAAAGACCGACAGAATACAGGGGAAAGCACACACCTTATATAAACAGACTGATTAACCATCCAGGTGGAGACAATGAAGGAGGAACCAAACACACACTGAACTGCGGGGGAGAATGGGAGAAACCAACATGAAAGTCCGGGGATGTGACATTACCTCCCCCTCCCGGAAGGCGTGTCCTCACGCCGACAAACAGGAAACAACAAACGGTCTTAGGAGGGGGTCTCGGCGGAGGACGGACTCCCGGGAGGAGGGCAAAAGATGGAGTCCAGAATGGTGACAGAAATGTCGATGGAGGTGATGACGGAGGGAGGAGCCAAGGAGGTGACAGGAGGGGGCTGGAGCAGGAGGAGCCAGGTGGGACCCAGAACGCAGCCATGATGGAATGCCACCGTGGAGCCGATGGAGGGAGGAGCCATGGTGGAGGAAGGGCTGACGACTCCATGGGGCCGACCGACGGAGGCGGAGCAGGTGGTGGGAGAGCCCGAGGCGGAGACGGAAAGCCGATGATCTTGGGCGACACCGCGGATCCGGAGGGCCAAGGCGGAACCCAAGGCGGAGATGGAGATCCGGAGATCCGCGGCGGAGCCGGAGCGACAGAGGGCCGAGGCTGTGCCCGCGGGAGGGAGGAGGTCCAATGAGTCGGTGGGACGGAGCGACGAGGCACAGCCGGAGGAGTATAGTCCAGAGGCGAAGGTGGGGCGACGACTGACCAGGGCGGAGCCGGAGGGGCGATGGAGCCCGGTGGAGCTGGTGGATCGAAGGGCGACGGCGAAGACGAGGGAGCAGAGAGCCGGGGTGGAGCCGCAGGGTCGGAGGGCCGAGGCGGAGTCCAGGACTCTGAGGCTGGAGGCGATGGTGAGGGATCCTCCAGCCATGACACCGATGGAGACTGGCAGACCCGCGGCGAACCCACCGCACAGATGGTGGGCTGAGGGTGAGCAAGGGGACAGACAGTCAACAACGGGGATTCAGGTAGGCTGGGCGGAACCAGCGGAGATTCAGGACTAGGCAGATGAGGGAGGGTGGGTGGGAAATCCAGGCAGATAGGTATTTCCATGACACAGTCAATAACATCCCCATAATCTTGTTTCAGCTCACCCTCAGTGATAGTGCAGTGGGCGGGGCTCTCTACCGCCCTCTCTTGCTCCACGAAGCACTCCACCGTCGCAGATGTAATAGTCGGCTCACGCACCTGATCAGCAGTTTTGCCCCCGTCGGCACTCCATACTGCTGTCGCTCCGGGCTCGGGCTTCCCGTCTCTGATGGGCTCATAATCCGTGGGTCGGGGTGGCTGGCTGGGCTCTGGGTCTGGAGTGGCACTGGCGAGATTCTCCTTGGAACAGGCGGGGAACAGGCTGTTTCTCGCCAGTGTCCACTCCACAAACGCGGCAAAATCGGCTCGAGGGCCGTCCTCGGACGACGGCGCTCTGCATGATGCGTTTAGACTCGCGTCATAAAACGCACAGAGCGCGTCGTCCGGGTAGCTAGTGGTGTTAGCTACTAGCTGGAACATTATTGTGTAGCCCTCGAGCGGTAATTCCCCCTGCTTCAGCCGTAGGAGGAGGAGTTCTGGGCGGAGTAGGGGATCCATAACAAACACACGACGGAAACAAAAAGACTGGAAAAAACAAACGGGAAACAAAACGGAGGTGAACACGCAAAATAACTGTTTCGGTCGGTCTTTCTGTCACGATGTAGGCAGGAACACACGAACAACGATGTAGTAAAAGATGAATATTTAATAAATCCAACGGAATACAAGCAGACACAGGAACAGCAGGGTAAGACATCCATATAACATTAAAGACCGACAGAATACAGGGGAAAGCACACACCTTATATAAACAGACTGATTAACCATCCAGGTGGAGACAATGAAGGAGGAACCAAACACACACTGAACTGCGGGGGAGAATGGGAGAAACCAACATGAAAGTCCGGGGATGTGACAAAAACCAGGGTCAGTTGTTTTTTATTGTGATTTATACATCATTCGAAAGCTGAATAAATAAGCTTTTCATTGATGTATGGTTTGTTAGGACAATATTTGGCCGATATACAACTATTTAAAAATCTATTCATAGCAATGCATATTATTAATCAAAAATGAATACTGATATATTTACGGTAGAAAATTTCCAAAATATCTTCATGGAACATGATCTTTACTTAATATCCTAATAATTTTTGGCATAAAAGAAAAATCAATAATTTTGACCCATACAAAGATTTTTGGCTATTGCTAAAACTATCCCTGTGCTACTTAAGACTGGTTTTGTGGTCCAGGTTCACATATGATGCAAACTTGTATATACACAACTTTCATATTCAAATACATACAGTATGCATACTAGTCTCAGTCACCTGATTCAAGACCAGCTAAGAAAGACTGGGAGAACATCCTGATCTCCATTCTTCTCATGATACTACACTCTCTCCAGGCTTGTACTGTCTTCTCAGCACCATGCCACATAAAAGCTTCTGGTTTCTTGTTGATTATGTGCTCTGGTACAATAGAATCAATATTGTTAGCAGCGGGTGGGATAATGATTGGCAAGCAACAGGATGGCACCACCAGTTCTCTTTCACAGGCTGGCACCTCCATGGGTGGCATCTCTGGTGCACACCCAGAAAATACCCCAAACTCAGAACATGAAAGACGAGCTGTCAGGAAGATTGTATGTTTATATTTTTATCTTTGAAAAGAACTGGGTAGCTGCAAAACTACATCAAGACCTCCTAATGAGCACAAATGTAACCCATTCTGGTGTGTCTCTAACCAGACTATGATGATGAGCAGCTGCAGTCATCTTCTGGCGATTTAGTTTTTACTTACAGTCCACTATCAAGAGCATGTGATTTCTCACACAGTGCTGTTTGAGACATTATCTGGGTGCTACATTCCATGTGGGCGAATAAAGATGCTCCAAGAGGATGGAAGCTCGACACAAGGTGGGATGGGATTGTTCCGGCATGATGAGTCATTCATCCTGTCCTTTATCCATATTTTCCATCAAACTCAAAGTGAAGTTTGCGTATTTGAGATTCATACAGCAAAAAATATTTTCATAAAGAGTATTAAGTTTTAGTTTTTCAGTGAAAATATCAAAACAAAAAACTGCATATTAAATATATATTTTTTGTTTTTACTTTCTTTTTTTTATTTAGAAAAGTGATTTTTTTGTCTTGTTCTAAGCATAAATGAAATTTTAATTATATTTTAAAGAAAAACAGTAAAAATACAGTTGAAATCAAAAGTTTACATACACCCTGCAGAATCTGCAAAATGTTAATTATTTAACCAAAATAAGAGGGATTATACAAAATGCATGTTATTTTTTATTTAGTACTGACCCAATATTTCTCATAAAAGATGTTTACATATAATCCACAAGAAAATTATAGTTGAATTTATAAAAATGACGCCATTACAGAAGGTTCAAACGCTCATTGATGCTCCAGAAGGAAACACGCTGCAGTAAGATCCGGGGGGTGAAAACTTTTAGAATTTGAAGATGAGAGTAATTTAACTTATTTTGTCCTCTGGGAAACATGTAAGTATCTTGTGTAGCTTCTGAATGACATAAAAAAAAATGATATTTAGGCTAAATAAGAAATTGTACACATTCTGTTCAAAAGTTTACACCCCTGGCTCTTAATGCACTGTGTTTCCTTCTGAAGCATCAGTGAGAGTTTGAACCTTCTGTAATAGTTGCATATGAGTCCCTCAGTTGTCCTCAGTGTGAAAAGATTGATCACATAATCATACAGTCATTCTTGGAAAGGGTTCAAATACACAAAAATGCTGAAAAATCAAAGAATTTGTGGGACCTGAAATTTTTTTCTGAACAGTTTAGGATAAACAAGGGACTCATGAACAACTATCACTAAATCTAAATAACATGAAATTTGTACGGTCCCTCTTATTTTGGTAAAATAATTAACACAGATTCTGCACAGTGTATGTAAACTATTGATTTCAACTGTAAATAAATAATTTCATTCTATTTCTACATACTGTATTATTCATAAATTCTCTGAAACCAAATCTTATTAACTTAAACAAGTAATTTATAAGGAAAAATGCTAGATAAAAACATTAAATAAACAGGATGTTGAGACATTTTTACTGGAAAACAAGACTCACAGAAAAAATGTTTTTCGCAGTGCAGAAGTCAGGAAAAATGTTTTATTTCAAAGTCACAGAGGCGTCTCGCAGCGAGTGGGAGAAAGACAGAGTTGACAGAACGAGGGCCAGATGAGGCATGTCAGCATAAATGTGAAACGTACAGCTCTGATAAACAGGGACGTCGGTAGAGAGCTCGAGTTCATTAAGAAAACATCAGTGAAAAATATGGCAGCTTCGGTTTTAGAGCAGAATACCTAATCCCAGCAGAGACAGTTTTCTAACAGAGGACTCGAACGGATAACACGAATGGATTTCTCAAGTGTAGATTGCTGTAAAACATCCCAATTAAGAATGCTGTTCCTGTCGTTAAGAAGCCCTCTAAATTTAATGGAGGGTTCAAGAACACAGCCATCAGACACGATGGGAAGATGCTGTTCGTAAGTGAGCAGCCTGTACCTCTCAGTTCTGTTTGGAGAACACGTAAATCTCCATACCGGGCGAGCTGTCAACAGGCAACAGAGGCAAATTAAATGAGATATGGAGCAATGTAATGAAAGGCATACACATCTCTTCAGGAAAAGACTAAGAAAGCATATTATCCGTATCTGCTGTATAACCTTGGGAAAACTTGTCTAATGTACAAACAAGCACTTGCATTTTGTGATGACAATTCTACAAAGAAAAAAAGATTAATCTCTATAATTAAAAAATCCTAGGGAGCTTCAAAAGGTATTACCACAGTCTAATCAACAGGCACCAACTCGTCGTCTTATGCACAAACAATTCAGGTGCTAAAAGCATTGAAAAAAGCGCACTGAGAGTTTATCAAGTCTGTAGTCTTACGGAAAGCAGGCAGAAAAGATATTTGTGTACATGATTATGCTGCTTTCTAAGAGCTCAATTTAGACAAATTAAATCCATCCAAGCTGAGAAAAATCATTAAATGCTTTCATTCACATCATTTAAATCAAAGTCTCTACAAAAATAATGACTACTTTCCTCAATTTTTGTGTGCTCTTTATGTGTTTATGCTAATTATAGTCTAGGGTCATTAGCTTAACAACATGCCAACGTCAAATTCTACTGCACTCAGTTGTGAGTCACGTCACCTGTGCACTTCATGTGCGCTCCTCCCTAATTGGTCACTTAAAATGTTCCACTTCATTTAGGATACTGTCTTTGAATAGCTACCAATGTAAACGGTACACATCAAAGGAATAGAGCTTAGGTTTGCATTTTAAAGGTAAGTGTACAACTCAGGGACAGCAGGAACCACAGCAGAACGAAGTAAACATGATTCATCATCATTCCCTCCACCTGATGTCATTATGTTACGGGAATCAGAGGGCTAAAAAAGGAATAAGCCAGAGAGGCGGGAAAAATGACATGTAATTAATTCATAGCGTCTTCATCTCTCTCAGGACTGCGCTTTTTATGAAACACAACAATGGCTTCAATGCATTGTTTGGAATAAGGGCTAAGAAACACAATAGGCGTACTAATAGCTTCTCAACACGAATTCCACATTCTGTGACCTCTAGCACAGTAAATGCCATTTCGGTTAACACCAAAGAACATGCACTCATTAGCTCTGCTCCAAAATCTAGTGAGCTGCTTTTAAGGGATCACAGGCACACTCATGACTCTAGAGGTCACATTAAAGTCTACTGTCAACAGTGTAGTGATGTATGAAGCACTGCTCACACAGAAAATACTTTCAAATCAAGTTGCTTCTGTTGGTCAACGTGGTAAAATTCCTAATTTTGCAACACGTTCTCACTCCAAAGTTGTCACATATTGATGCTTGGAGTCGGTTTTTGGCGCTCACTGTTCCCCGTTAGTGCTCACTTTTCGACATACAGGGTACTCCATTGATTTTTTGCCTTACATGTTAGATTAAGACGCATTTAATGATTTGCATGCATTTGCAAAAAAAAAAATATATATATTTTTTTAGATTTATGCTTTCACAGATATTTTGGAACACCTTACCCCACCCCTACCCTAAACCTACCCACTTCTGAACAATCCCAGCAGGCACACAATGTCATAAGACATTGACATTTGATTAAATTTCTGTGACAGGTGATCAAAATTCGATGTCAATTCAATGTCTATTGTCAACGTTAATTTGACACGTCCAATACTGAAGTCAGCTTATGATATTTTGTTTTAAGTTGTGTAACCAAAATCCAACATTAGATCAACGTCAAATTGACATGAAATACTGATGCCAACCTGATTTTCATTCTCAACCTAAATGCAACGTCTGTCTGACGTTGGGGTCCAGCGTCAACCTGACATTATATTAGCGTCCAAGGCCTGCTGGGATATAAAAAACATAATAGGCAAATAAAAGTACACTCACTGGTATTTATTGCAAAAGCTGACTATAAAAAAGCAGTATAAAAGTATTACAAACAAGTTTTGTTGCATTACAAGTCTTCTGAAGCCATATGATATCTTTAAGTGAAGAATAGAGTAAATCATGAGGTTTTAATTGCTGAAAATGATCCTGCTCCCCTAAATCACTTCCATCTCATTCCAAAAAATACCCCCGAACATTAGCATGACACATCCAAACCTTACGGAACGCTTCTTTTGGCAGAATTTTTTTAATTTGTGTGCATACTGCACACAGGATCTGAGCTTTACGGCGGATGGAGACGATGATCACGTCTTTTTCTCTCACAAATCAATTGTTTTACCTTGGAAGACAAGAAATATATATATATATATATATATATATATATATATTAATAAATTGTGACTGTAGATGTATCTGCCTGTTATATCCTATGTTTTATATTGACAGATGGTTAGGTTTAGAGGTAGGAGTTAGGTTACATGCTCATAAATGTGTAAATAGTATAAATACATTAGTTGTTTTATAAATAAAAAAAAACTGTTTACATTGAAAAATCACACCCCGACATACATGCAATAATGGCAAAATTGTTACTTATTTATTATTACTAAATAAAATTATTTCTTGATCAATTTAATGCATCCTCGCTGAATTTTTTATTTTATTTTAAATGTTACGTAAATGTCAGTCACAAAAATATTAAACAGTTGTTTGCTGTTTTTAACATTGATAATAATACAAAATGCTTTTGAGAATAAATTGGCATATTAGAATGATTTCTGAAGGACCATGTAACATTGAGACTAGAGTAACGACAGCTAAAAAAATCAGGTTTGCCACAACAGAAAATAAATGGCATGATACAATATATTAATTAGTTTAAATTGTAACAATATTACTATTTTTTGTACTGTTGTCATCAAATAAATGCAGCCTTGGTGACCATAAGAGATTTTTTTTTTTTCAAAAATATTTTAAAATATAAAGGTCTCATCGGATGCAAGTGCATGATTCATTAGGCTCTAAATGAAAAGTCTATAGTTAAAATTTCTCAATGGTAGTGTAGAACAACACTATTTTTACCTTGTCAAAAACAGCTCTGTTCACAGCGACCAGTTTCGGTGCGTGTCCCTTAAAATGCTACTGAGCTCAGCTCACTCCTTCCCTGTCATCCGTGGGGTGACGAGCAGTTCTCAGAGACCGTTAACTTGCTAACTAGCATATTATTAGGAAAGGCGTTTTGCAAAGATTCATAAAAAACTAATACTTCTTGTGTGGGAGAAGCTGGATAATGAATGACACAAACATAGATGCATTTTGGGCGCATTCTCTTCAAAAACAAAAGTAATCCTCTGTGTCTTCAGCGGCTCAGATGTCGAGAGTAAATGATGACTGCTATATTCATTATTACATTCAACAACAAAACACCTCAAAAGCTTAGGAGATATTCTTGTGTACTCCTGCTTTGGCGTCGAAACAATGGTGAACTGTTTACAGCTCACTCAGGGTGGGTCTATGCTAAAACACTAGTGTCAGTCAACAGATGTGGGGGGGGGGCCTGTGCAGAACTATGTCACTCTGACAAGAATTTGTGAACGATTTGATCTGAGAAAGTGGTTATGATTTATGATTTAAGAAAAAAACACTAGGTGGATATTTATCATTATGGTGGTTGTGTACGCAGACGCATTCCAGTTCAAACAACAACTTTTGAACAGTAGTGTATTTATTACTATTGTACTTCTTTTACTGAAAATGTTTTAAATGAGTCATTAATGAGGTTCCACAACTATCAGGATATGGTCTCAGAAGGCAGCTGTCTATGTCGGCAGTGAGGCACTGAGGCAGCTCACTGGGATTTAAAACAGACCCTTTGTCCCTTCATTGTCAATCTCATCTCCCTCACAATTCTTAATTAATTCTCTCCTGTCTCTTTCTCCACGGATGTGAATAATGCAGCAAGAAAGCCTTCATTTCTTTCATGGCTTGTAGTTTTCAAACAGGACCTCTCTGAAACCAGATGCTCGAGGCATAAAACACAACAATGATGCTCTGTGAATAAACAATGGCTGTGTGTCTCAGGTTCAGCTAAGCGACCAAAATCCCTCAATACTCTAAGCTGTCACAACAGCAGCCTCTCAAGCGCATGTTTATGATGTATGGATATATATCACACACAGAGGAATCAGGAAAAAAACAGTCCCAGTGCACACTAACCTCAGCTACCCTGTTCTTTTTATTGCATATTAAATCCCCAAGTGACAGTCCCATCTGAAAATCAGAGAAGACTGACTATTTACCTGATCTCTTGCCTTTTCTCAACCCTAAACGTATCCTCATGGAGCAATGGGGATCCTTGTGTATTCAAGACTCAGGCGAGGTTATTTTTCCTGTTCAAACAAGTGTAGGTTTATGTCTTAAATCTAAAACAAAGCCTCAGGGGCCAATAAATACCCTTATGTCTCCATCAGAATGATTTTTACAGAATATAATGGATTAGAAACACAGTCACAGTCAACTGACATTACAAACCTCATTGATTTTCTTGTTTTAAAAAAGATCTTAATGTGTCTTTTTACATTTTAACAGAAGTGATTCATTTGTGATAATCAACGCCTCAAAAACTAATATGTTAAGTGGATGAGGAGGCGTTTTTTTATTTTTTTCATTTGTTGCCTATTGCACCATCCTGTAAATATAGCATGTGGCACAAGACAGAACAAAAATAAATATACTTTTTTTTTTTTAAAGCTCATCTGCTTGCTTGACTTGGGCTATTAAAAAGGACAATCAGCTTACATTGAAAAAACACAAAAATTATTTAATTAGTTCAATATCATCCCCGTTTTGCATGTTAATGAGAACGAGGCTAATTAAAGAAAGACACGAAATGCTATTGACTTTGAACAGCTGACATTATATTTTTATGAAACTGCTCCTTGAAGCTCCTGACCAGCATCCATTATTTACTCAAAAACATTCTGCGAGAACAAGGCCCATTGAAACTTTTAACTAATACGTGACTTGTTTGTATCTGTAAGGTTAACTCGTCTCAAAGCTGTGTGAGAAAAGTGAAAATACACACCAGTAGACACACACTCAAAAACAAACATGGCTTTGTTGAGTTCTGCAATAGTCAGCACATTCTCACACAAATGCAGCAACCCTTGAGCAGACTAAAACACACACTCTGTGTCCACAGAGAACTCGGCAGATTTCCGCAAGACTGCAACACCTATAGAGTCAAGATGCACTAAAGTGTTCAGAAACGAACGTACAGTACTGTTTAAAGGTTTGAGGTTGGTGAGATGTTTTATAGGGATAGTTCACCCAAAAATGAAAATTCTGTCATTAATTACTCACTCTCATGTCGTTCCGAACCAGTAAAACTCTTGGATTTCATAAAAAAAATATCTTAATTTGTGTTTCCGAAAAGACCTTATGAGTTTGGAACAACATGACGGTGAGTAATTAATGACAGAATTTTTATTTTTGAGTTAACTATCCCTTTAACTAATTTGATAACTAATCTATCCTCTTCCACAGAATTCCCTCAAATGAAAATGTGACAAACTGCAGATTCCTTGTGGGTTTGTCTATGAGCTACTGTTTTTCCTCTGCCAAGCAGAACATTCCACCAGCAAACACATGTAGACCTCTTAACTAAAGCTCTATGACTACATTTGTTTTCACATTACTCCTATTTATTCGTTCACCTTTATTTTCTCTTTTAAAACCCGGCGACAAACAAATGATGGTCCTCTCATGAGTGGGGGATCAGTAAACAGCATTTCTCTTCTTTAATGGCATGTCTTCCAAAGCCTCACTGACTCATAGAAAATAAAAAACAAACAAAAAAAACAGGTAATCTAAAAATAGTAATACATAAAAAATGAGTCTCAATAAAACATTTTCCTCTCTCACTAAGTGGAGCTCTGAGGTAAAATGATCTTAGATCAGTCTGTCAGAAGGAAAGAGGTATTGAGTGGCTCCCTGATGACTGTTCAGTCGGTGTAAATAGAGACGGACATCTTCGACCACCGCCACTGAAGTATTTCAGGGTTTTAGGAGTCTCAAAACCCCTGTTCTGTTTTTTATGCACTGCAACATGTCTCTTAGCCTGCATCCCTTATGATTTATTTGCAGACAATTACAAGCTAAAGGTCTGAGCATCTCTCACACACAGATGGTTTAACCCAGCACAGGCCTCAATCTGGCCTGTTTCTGAGGTGTAAATCAGCCTCATTCTATCTGAATGAACTTGGTCAGGGATATCAATCCCACTAAAACACACTGTCTACTTAGCACTCTGCAGCTGAGGATTACGGCTGTGTTTGTCATAATGATAAAAGGCCTAGGCAAAAGAGTATTGTTACTTGATACCTGGGATTCCCAGAGGATCTCCGCATGCTGATCCGAAAGCTTGGCTCCAAAACCTATGCGCTTTATTCACTTTATTTTTCCATAAGAGTGGGCGCTGCCATTTGTAAAGTTTATGTGCAAGGCTTCCGGTCTCATCCGTGCCCAGCTATTTTTAGCTGTACAAAACAGCTTGCTTTGCTACTTGATATTGGAAATTGGCATGTCATTTTTTAATGTACAGTTGTGGCCAAAATTATTAGAACGCTATTTTTTTCACCAGCTAAAAAATGGGTTTAAGTCAGTTCCCTTCCGAAGGGAACTCTCACTGCGTCCTCTAGAGGGCGCTTTTGGGGAACGCTGCAGCGTGCCTCGAGTCTGAAGAATGCATAGAAAAACTACATGAAATGGCCGGCGCCAGCGTATGACGTCACCGCGGCGCGTCAGTCGCTGCCGTTGCGTCACTACCGGGCGACCATAACATAAAGAGGCGCCCGTGCAACACAATACATCTTCGCTGTCTTCAGCTTTCCCGGTTTGGATGTGCATGGGAAGAAACGGTAAGAATCCTTTCTTTGAACTACTATCATGGCAAGCACTAGCAAGTCGTTTAAACGGTGTGTTCATCCGTGTCCGCGTTATTTGACACCTGATGACACACATGATCTTTGCGATATTCTGTTTGGGCTAAGAGCACACACGCGATGTCCTTGAGGGGGCATTGTGTATACATTATGAGCGCTTCTCTATGAAGAAGCTCCGGTCTCGTCTGTCTCTCTTTCTGAGGAAAGATGAGCGTCCACTTGCCCCTCGCGGTTCGGGTCCTGCCGTTGCCGAGGCACGGAGGAAACTGAGCTCGTGGGGCTCGCAAGTGGAACTGGCTGACGATCTTGAGAGGGGTCTCTCTCTCTCGCCAGCCGGAGACGACGACAGGCTCCTAGCTGATGATGGTGCGTTATCGCTGACGTCATCAGATCCAGGAGCAAGTGCTCTTTTGGGTTCCACCCAAGAAGAGCAGGAAATGCTAGAGATGGATGAAGACGCTGAGGCTGAATCCTCTCTACCTTCCTGCCCTGCATACGAAGAGCTGCCAGAGGTTATGGACCGCACCACGGCCAGGCTTGTCCTGCTGTGGAAGCGGGCTAGAAAGATAGCGCCGCGGGGTCGCCTTGACGAGCGATATCTTTTCAGGCCATAACCATCCAGCTCTGGTGAGTCTCCCATTCCTTCCCGATCTTCATACTGAAATCGAGAGGGTCTGGAAAAAGCCGTACGCGGCGCGCATTCATAGTTCGTCCATTGCGAACTATGCTAGTATCGAGGGTTTGCGCGACCACGGCTATGAGAGGACGCCCCTTGTGGAAGAGATGCTATCTCTCCACAGGGCGGGCTTTCTCTCTCAAGACTCCCTCTCTGCCTTCTCCGGCCCTGCTGAACGGCAGAGCGTATGCAGCAGCAGGTCAGGCGGTGGGTGCACTGCACACCATGGCAGTGCTCCAAGCCTACCCAGCCGATCTGCTGAAAAATCCTTTATCCCTCGAAGGTCCAGGTATTAGCCCGAACACCACAGGGGTCCTGCTCCGCCTCCTTCTGAGGAACGGAGGTAGGTGCAGAAGGCTAGTGTTGCATCCCGCGCTCCTCCCCCGCCTGCGAGCAGGTCTAGGAGGCGACGCGGATCGAGAGGTGACAGACAGGATTTCAGGGAAGTCATCCAAGCGAGACAAAATTCTCGCAGGGGTCAGAGTAATACCTCTCCTTCCCTCGGTCCAGTCGGGTCGCCATATTAATTCCCCTGTCTCCATTTAAGCTTCCTGCACTCCCCGGACCCATGATGTCCTTTGGGGGTTCTACCTGTATAGAACCCTAATTTTCGGACGGTCTGGAATCAGGCGGTCTCTGAAAAAAAAAAAAAAAACCCCGCCTCTTTCTATGAAACAGGATGCTTTTAAATGGGTGAGTATGATCCATTTTTTACGTGAAGGAACTTCATACTGTCTCAGACCTGTGTATGTTTTTCTCTATTCACAGAAGAAATACGACGAGTCTACGGCAGACGCCCCCTCTGATCCTATGGATTAAGGTTACGGCAGTGTTTGCCCTCTCCACTCCACAGGCTGTGCGGTAAATCAACCCTTACAGCATATATTACACATAGGACCTCTGTCCTCTTCAAGGTAAGCTCCCTAAGTTTTTCTTAGGTTTGCCCTTGGTATGCTTATGCTGTCCTTTGCAGGCCTAGTGTAGACTTATGTCCTGTTGAGACAGGAGCATAACTCCCTAGTTACGCCCCCCTTATGGCTGGATAGGCGTGTTGCCTGCAGGGTTTGGGTTGCGTGTTGTGTTTTTCCCTCAGAAAAGGAATGTGGAAACATCTCAACGGAGCACCCCTCCCTTCCGGTTGTATGGTGGTGTCCGTCTACACAACACTCGTTCCAGCACAATCGGGCTTCTCCCTTCAGTGGTTAAACGAGCAAAAGGAAATTTTTCCTTTCTCCCTAGGTAAGCATCTTAAGATATTTATATTTAAGATTGCACTAGTATGTTTAACTCTGTTGCAGACGGCCTGCGTGCGAGGATCCGCTTCGTGTCCTCTCCTAAATACGGTTTCTATGGAAACTGAGTGTCTACACCTGTTGAGACAGGTGTTCACTTACATAGGAGTACCAGCAGTCCGGAGTGCTCGCTGCGGACTCGGAGCAGGTTTGGTTGCTCCCTTTTCTGCGGAAAAGGCTTTTTATTTGAGCACCACCTGGTGACACGCTTTCCAGCTGGGGTCTTGATTCTCGGTGTGCGCTCCCCTTTCTGAGGAAAGGGGTTTTTATCTGAGCGCTACTTTGAGACTCTCTCCAAGTCGCCTCATTCTAAGCCTGAGGGCTGAAGCAGCACTTGATGTAGGATCTACACCCAGGCTGTCGAATGTCTCCCCTACAGAGGGTTTGAGCATCCTTCGGTGTTTAACACCTTAGAAAGCCGTCACTTTAGGATCGATTCTCGCTCCCCAGGCCTAGTTCCACTTCCCTTTCTGAGGAAAGGTTTACGAAGTGTCTGAACTAGGAAGCTGCCCTTATTCATTTCGGAGCTTCCCAGAAACTTTCAAGGCAAACAGTGCTCCCCTTTCTGAGGAATGGGTTTGTTAAGGTTAAGAGCTCACGTTCCTCCCTGTGCGCAGGATTGCTGGAACGGACCTGAGCTCCCCTAATCCAGGGTTTCCTTCAGAGCAACTTCCCAGGACTGAGTGCTCCCCCTTCTGAGGAATGGGTTTGTTAAGGTTAAGAGCTCACGTTCCTCCCTGTGCGCAGGATTGCTGGAACGGACCTGAGCTCCCCTAATTCAGGGTTTCCTTCAGAGCAACTTCCCAGGACTGAATGCTTCCTCCCTCCTGAGGGTAGGAATCTACCAGGGACAGACCTTTGAGAGTTATGGACCTGCTACAAGGATGTTGGCGTGCCCCCTTTCCAGGGTTCACTTATAAGAGCACCACTCCTTGGTGGCCAAGTTCTCCTCCCTGTTTCCCAGGGTAGGAGCTTGACCTTCATGCTTCAGGTTTCTACTCTCCAGCCTTTATTCTGGATGTATGCTCCCCTCTATGAAGGGTAACAGTGAGAGCATTCGCTCCTGTTCGGTTGTGCAGCTCCCCTTCTGGGAAGGGTCTTCTATGAGCGCCAACCCACCTTCGTGAGATTGCCAGACCTTCATACAGGTCGCGTGGACCGGGCTGTGCACGCTTCCCCTTTTCATTAAGGGTTCCCTAAAAAGACAGCAGTGCCCCCTTCTGGAGAAGCGATTCTCCCTGTGGATCAGGGTCAGGATTTTTGTCCTCCACTGTCGTCCACTATTGCAGGATGGTCTCAGCTCCATGTTCTTCTCTGTTGACAGATAGCTTGCGAGCTTCTGTCCAGGGGAGGGTTAGTGTGGCAATCCCCTCACCTTCAGGGTTATCCCCTTTCCGTCTCTTCAGACGGCATGGAGCTGATAGTGAAACCCTCTGGGAAAACACTCTCCTTAAATCCGATCATGTCGGTAAGCGTCCCACGCTATGCCTGGGCGTCTTCCAGTTAAAACCACAAGTGTGGTAAGTGCACACACACCTGGGGCACTTCTATAAAATCCACGTGTTGGTAGGTTCCCACCAAGTTTGGGTTCCTCTTTTAAATCCCTTTTTGGTATGGGTCACACGTTTTGCCTTGTTCCCATCTATTGGAGTCGGCTCACAACCCCGGTTCCCTGGGTTCGACTCCTTTGATATCTTAGCTGATGTCTGCTGACCATCCACTATTAGGGCGCGCCACTACTAGTGGCCCTTTGAACGGACCCAGGACAGGTTTCTGCCCTCATATGGGAGCCAGTTCCTGAGGGAACTAGGCCCTATGTTGCGGTAGTTTCTGGTTCTGACAAGTCTAAGTTTCCATCGAAGCTTAGCCGTTTCCCTCAGAAGGAATTACTATAATTCCAAGCCTGAGCTGTGCCCTGGGTTCTACCCAGTCTGGTAAGTGGGTAACAGGTCAGGCCTCTGGCCGGGAGGGGTAACGTTTTGACAGCCGTCACCACGTCCTAGTAGGGGCAATTCCTCTCAGAATTGTTGCTTAGTGCTCGCTGGCTTAGCATGCACTCCCCTCAGCATGGCAGTGTTGGTATACCGTTCCCCAAAAGCGCCCTCTAGAGGACGCAGTGAGAGTTCCCTTCGGAAGGGAACGTCTCAGGTTACGTATGTAACCCTAGTTCCCTGAGAATAGGGAACGAGACACTGCGTCCTCTAGGCTTCTTCGCCATGCTTCGGACGATAAAGCTTCAGACTTTGAAGATGTATTGTGTTGCACGGGCGCCTCTTTATGTTATGGTCGCCCGGTAGTGACGCAACGGCAGCGACTGACGCGCCGCGGTGACGTCATACGCTGGCGCCGGCCATTTCATGTAGTTTTTCTATGCATTCTTCAGACTCGAGGCACGCTGCAGCGTTCCCCAAAAGCGCCCTCTAGAGGACGCAGTGTCTCGTTCCCTATTCTCAGGGAACTAGGGTTACATACGTAACCTGAGACGTTTTTTCTATCTTTTGCTTTAATGTGTCAGTATGAAATATCAGTTTGACAACAGCCAGTGCTTCACACAGAAATCTGATCTTATCCAGTTTGTCTAGAATGACATGAAGAAACAGAACAAACTGAGACAGACTAAATCCAGAAGAACTGTGGCAACGTCTTCAAGATGCTTCAAGAGACCTACCTGGAAAGCTACTGTACTGTTAAAAGTTTGAGGCACTTGTGTAAAAATGCTGCAAAATGAGGATGCTGTCAAAAATAATGCCATGAATAGATTTTCTTTATCAATTAACTTATATTAACTAAATTAAATCAACATTTGGTGTGACCATCCTTTGCGTTTAAAGCAGCTTTTGCCATAGGAACACTTGCGCATAGTTTTTTAGGTAGATTTGCAGGTAGGTCTCTTGGAGCATCTTGGAAATGTTACATAGTTCTTCTGGATTTAGTCTGTCTCAGTTTGTTCTGTTTCTTCAAGTCATTCCAGACAGACTGGATGAAGAAGATATCAGATTTCTGTGTGGAGCACTGGCTGTTGTCAGACTCTTGTGCAAACAAAAATCTCACTGGATTATTAATGGCAAAATTAATGTTTGGAAATGTAAACTGATATTTCCCAATGACACATTACAGCAAAAGAGAAACGACTAACTTAAAACCATTTTTTTAGCTGGTGAAAATACTAGTGTTCCAATAATTTTGGCCACCAATGCACATTAAAATAATTTAGTAAGGCACACCAATTTCATTTTCATTTTCTTAGCTGGTGAAATATTAGTGTTCTAATAATGTTGGCTATCACTGTATTATCTTAATTATGAACACACTGGTTTGTAGTGCTAACAGTTTTACTGTTTACTGCACGTTGTTATTCTGATTTTCCCCCCTATAGCCCATAGGCTTACTTCCGTGTAGAAGAATAAGGTGGATATAAAATTAAATCTAAAATAAAATATTTTGTAACATAATAAATGTCTTTACTGCCACTTTTGAATGGGAGTGCATTTCTCTCATCTCGTTCACCATCTTTGTTTTATCACCGAACTTGTCACAATGCATTTTGAGATTGCTCCTACAGTAAATTTGTATTTGATGCCGGTATTGCCTCGGCATACTGCCTCAGTAGGCAGCTCACAGAGCTTCACTTCCCATAAATCTGTGCACTACAACTCTCAGTAGCCTAATAATGCGTTGGCCATACAGTACATGATATTTTTAGACTGTATCTTACTGGAATTCACCTCCTTAAAGCAATGCACCTGCCTTTCATAACTAGATTTTTTTTTCTTTTTTGAGAGAGACCAAAGAGTCAGGTCTGTTTCTGTCCCTTTTTCAGAAGAGTGACAGCTTAAAGATGTAATAATTCGGTGGTGTCAAAAGAAGACATACCTTTAGTGGGTTCTGTGCGCTTGGGTAGGTCCAACGTGTCATAGTTTTTGTCATGCTCGCCGTTTTTCCTCCCTAAGTGAAGAAGGGGAAGACAGAGCGAGAGAGCGTGAGGGAACGAGACAGAAAGAGCAGTTGTAAGTGTCACTCTATGAGAGACGGAATTTACTGGTATGAAAATGTCAAGTAGGCCCAAGTCTCAGACACACACACAGAGTCACAGACGTGCCACACATATACAGTAAATCTAGCTACTACACAGATATGCAGAGACAAACTCTTGACACCAGCTCCCAAGAGTGGGAACCCCCATTAAAAATGCAGAGCTTTTGTCATGGAAGATGGCTGTCTATCACAGAGTGAAGTAATGAAGACCACACCACTATCACACACAGATAACATGTTATAGGGATAGTTCATCTACAAATGAACATCTGCCATTATTTACTCACCTTCATTTTGTTCCAAACATATTTGATATGCTCCAAAAACAACAAAAAGCATCTTAGAAATAGTCAACATGACCCACACTCTGTATTTCAAGTGCTCTGAAGCCATCTCATCACTTAAGACCAACACCAAAATCATTTTTTCAATTTAAAATTTGGTGAATTGCTAAAAATGCAAAATGTCATGGTGTCTTCTGATCCAATCATGATGCGCCAACTATGAAAATGCATTTGAATATGGAGAGGGAGGTTTTATTAAAATGTATTTAATTAATTAAATTAGAATTTAAAGTCTGTTTTTCTGTAAAGTTTACTTGAGAGGGAACACTGTATGAGATTTCGACAAAATACTGGCAGATTTTAAAACCTTTTTAAAAGCAAAAATCTCTTTACAAAACTTGCCAGTGCAGAAAGACAGGTTTTAATTTAGGACAACACATTTCAAATAAAAACAAGTCTTAATAATTAATGCAGTGTTGCTTCTCATGTAAATGTATCTCGTTTAATTTTTGTTAATGTTTTACCTAATAAACAAAATAAAACAAAAATCTATTTTTTTTTAGATTTCAGAAGGTTGTGAATAAGGGGCACATTTCGTATTGATTGTATCATGGCACTTTTTGTCATTTTTATGTCAAGTTTGACAGCCCTTGTTCAACATTCAAAAGTTTTTGAACAGTAAGATTTTTTATTTATTTTTTAAATTAAGTCTCTTCTGCTCACCAAGGCTGCATTTATTTGATCTAAAGTATATCAAAAACAGTAAAAATGTATATTTTTACTATTTAAAATAACTGTTTTCTATTTGAATATATTTCAAAATGTAATTTATTCCTGTGATCAAAGGTAGGTTTTCAGCATCATTACACCAGTCACATGATCCTTCGGAAATCATTCTAATATGCTGATTGGCTGTCAAGAAACATGATTATTATTATTATTATCAAAATTTAAAACAACTGAGTATAGTTTTTTCAGCATTCTCTGAAGAATAGAAAGTTCCAAAGATCAGCATTCAACTAAAATAAAAAGCTTTTGTAATATTATACACTATACCATTCAAAAGCTTGGAGTCAGTATACTTTTTTTTGATAGAAATGAATACTTTTATTTAGCAAGGATGCTTTAAATTGATCAGGTGATGATAAACACATATAATATAATATAATGTATAATATAATATAATGTTACAAAATGATTTATATTTCTGATTTTTATTTCAGATAAACTCTGTTCTTCTGAACTTTCTATTCATCAAAGAAACCTGAAAAAAATATACTCAGCTGTTTTCAACATAATAAAATTAATACATGTTTTTTGAGAAGCAAATCATAATATTAGAAAGATTTTTGAAAAATCATGTGACTGGAGTAATGATGCTAAAAATGTAGCTTTGAAATCACAGGAATAAATTTAATATATTCAAATAGAAAGCAGAAAGCTGTTTTTGGTGTACTTTGGAACATCTAAACATGGCTTGGTGAGCAGACAAGGCTTCTTCAAAAACATTAAAAATCTTTTGACTGGTAGTATATATGAAAAAGGACAATGTGAACATTCTGCCTGACATCTAATTTTGCGTTTTACAAAAGAAAAGTATCTTACAGGTTTGGATCAACATGAGAGTGAGTAAATGATGAAATTTTTCAGTGAACTATCCCTTTAAAGCAATGGGAAAAAAAAAGACAGAACGCAAAAGCCAGGCCTCGTTAACAGATAACAGCAAACACACAGACATCCATGCCAGCTGAAAGGGGCTTTGAACTGGCTAAATTGGCACAGGTTTGACATTTCCTTGAGGAGAGGAACACTAGCCGATCATTTCAGAATGAAAGGTGAAAGAGTGAAAGGGGGCAGTGATGAAAAGTTTATTCTGATGAAGATAGAGGGAGGTGTTATGGGAGCGTATGCTGAGAGAAACAGACAGACAGATGAAAAGCAAGAAGAGACACTCACCTTGATTAAACCATTCCTCTACAGTTAGCCAATGCAGGAACAGCAGCAAGACCAATAAAGAAAAAAAAAGCAGGCAGGGAAGAAGAAAGGAGTTTCAGAGAGTGTGTGTATTAAAGGAGACAGAACTTATTCGTGAACCACTTAAAAGTACATAGAAAAGGAGAGCGAGTTGAGGAGAGAGTCAGTTCCATTAGTTCCCTCAAGTGAAGATTCCAGAAAGGAGACAAAAGAGTTTGCGCAGCTTATTGCGGCAAATTCCCTAAATGCTTACAAGAAACTTAGTATATTCACAGATTTCATGCATCATTGTGTTCTGCAATGCTGTCCGAACAATTCATAATGTACTGTATTCTCAGCGTGGCTCCAGGGCTGCTATACTGGGCATTAGCATAATCAGTCTTCTACGGTCAGTTTTCTTTTTCAGGCCATCTACTGCAATAGTAGAAGAGAATCTGGCTGAGCAATTTACTTAGTAATCTAACTATCAAAGGCTTGCTATTGAGCTAGCCATCTGAAAATCCACACATTTGGTTTAATAGCACAAACATTTGAATGTCTATCACCTTTTTGAGTGCTGAGCATTGCTAATGCTAAGTGGAAACACAAAGGAATGGAAATATGTATTATGACCATTTTTGACTGACTTTTTATAATCCTTTTTTAATATAGTGTGATATGTACACCACCATTTAAAGAACTGGGGTCAAAAAAGCAAAACAAAAAAGTAAAAAGCTTTCTTATGCTCAGAAATATAACATTTATTTGAACACAACTACTGTAAATTGTTGTAGATGTGGAGCATTAGAATTGAAAGTAATTGTTTTCTATTTTAATGTATTTTAAAGTGTTATTTCTCTGATTGCAAAGCTGAATTTTCAGCATCATTCCTCCAGTCTTCAGTGTCACATGATCCTTGAGAAATCATCTTAATATGCTGATTTTGTGCTAAAGAAATGTTTCTTATTGTTACCAATGTTGAAAACAGTTGTGCTGCTTAATATTTGTGCTAAAACTGATTTGCTGACATACTTTTGATCAAATTAATGCATCCCCGCTGAACAAAAATATTCATTTTTAAAATAGACAAATATCTTACTGACCCCATACTCTTGAATAAAATAGTTACTTAAGTGACATTAATTATCATATTTTAATAATTAAAAAAAATACTAGGGCTGGGTATTTCAAAAGAATTTCCTGATTCAATTATATTTCTATTTCACAAGGTTGCGATTCGATTTGATTTGATTCAATATTGATTATTTTGGATATGTATCATTTACAGTACATGGCAAATTTCCTCAAGTACAAAAAACAATCTCCCAACTAATGCTGTAAAATATCAGCTGGCACTACATTATAATTTTAGAGATTTAATTAACTAATTTGTAAACAAACACCTTAATTACACTCAACGACGTTATAATGCTAACTCTATAATTAATGATTTAAATGGTGGCTGTCAAAAACAACTTTACATAAATGAAACATTGAAAAACACTCTTAAAAACAAAGGTTCTTTATTGGCATCAATGGTTCTATGAAGAACCTTGAACATCCACGGAACCTTTCAAATGCAGAAAAAGTTTTGTATAGTGGAAAAAGGTTCTTTAGATTGCAAAAACACCCCTTCAGAGCTTTTATTTTTAAGAGTGAACTGTAAAAATTACAATGAATATATTATATGGTGCATATATCTAGAGAAATGCTCTTCTCTAGAGTTCATTTGTTTTAGATGAGAGTTTATGGCCACCGAATATGTTTTTTTCTGAGGTAAATGTGACATATTGTTATGTGACAAGCTGTTTTATTGATGTCTTTGCGCGGATGAAACACTAATTGAGCGTTTACATGAGACAGGATACGGATTTTGTTGAGTTGTACTCATTCCTTTAACATACTTTTGGATGTTTATTCATGTTTATTTTGTGCTGAAACTGGTATTATGTGCCGCTACACATTAAACAGTTCCAAAACGGCATTTATTGTTTGAATACTGTAATAAAATGGGCAGAATTTGAAATCGGAGACTGTGTTTCATATTAAAAGTATGGGAGGTGTTACAATGTTCCGTTCATTAAATACAAACAGGGTAGACTAATTGATTCTTGGGATTCAAGAATTAATACTGTTTCTTAAAAATGAAAATCGGTTAAAATCGAGAAATCGATCATTTTCACCCAGCCCTAATAAATACAGTGTAAACCAATTTCCTATCATGTCTAACATAATAGTGGGGCAGTGCAGAAATGACACATCTTCTGCTTTAATTTGTGGTAAACCAACATGGCAAGCTAAACTTTTCTGTTTATAGTGAAAGTCACAAGCTTTATGTGCAAAACAAAATTACGCCATTTACATCAGGTAAGATTTTGCTGGGGAAATGTCCAAATAGCTCGCCGGGAAAACATCCCTTAATTCTTGTTATGGGCATTTTCTGGTGCAAATATAGGTCACTTGCATCTTCAAAGTACATCTCCAGGGCTTCTGACAGATAAACAAACCTCATTAAAAAGGGTCCATGAGGCACAGCATGACATCGTTGTCATCTTCGCTGCTTACCCACATTCTTGCCTTTGCTCCTTCTGGTTGTATAAAGAATTTCCTTATAGGTCTGTTTGAGAATCAGTTCACTAATTGAAGTCAGTAAATGTATTCAAGAGTACTCACAAAACATCTGGACAACATTACAAAAAAATTAAATAAAAACTTGAAACTATCTGGAACCTGGAAATGAATCAGCTCTCTTATGTGCACAGAATGAGTACCCGAACAACACTCAGCAGTTTAAAAGCAAACTGATTCAACTCAGACAATGTAGCAACACAGACAGTGAACCTACACCCACATCCATTTAAATATTGATTCAACATTGAAACCCCAGACACACACTCCAGTTATGAATCATGAGGCACAAAAGAGCACAGGTCAAACAAATAGAGACTCAAGCATCATTTAGCTTTCTATTACAGTATCTGCCTGCACTGCTATTTATGTTGTTGTGTAAATGCTAGGATCATACTGCCCTCTGTAAACCCACCAGTGATGGAAGCATCCGGCTGTTAATGATCAAGGCTCAGTGATATAAAGGTGCTCAGTACTGTTTTGGAAGTATAAAACACATAGATGAGATGAAGAAGAATTCAATATTGACCTTTGGCCTTCTTTCCTCCAAAGCAGCCTGCGTCATCTTTCTTCTTCCTCTGAGTGCCAGCAGAGCCAGGGCCCTGAAGAGTTGAGGGGTCCTGGAACTTCTCAGCCCCTGGAACCTCCTTGTGTACGTGGTAAGACAGGTTCCTCATGATGCAAACACAATTCTCCACAGACTAAGACACAGCAAGAGAGAACAATTGAAAGAATGAAACTTTTATGCAGGCATTTTCAAAGGGAAAAAGTTTTTTTTTTTTTTTTTTAAATTGCACTGTATATTCAAATATTTTTGTATAATGACCACTAAACTGTACAGTTGACCGCTGTGCCAGGAAAGTGATTACTTGCATAGCTGCGCTGATTTTATGTCTCATAATACAACTATTTACACATAAATCAGTATTTTTTGCCATTTCAATTATTTATATCAGAAGTAGCTAGGTAATATGTGGGATAATGTACAGCCAGGCAGTCATTATCACAAAAAAACTTTAACCTTTAAGCATCCTTTGTATAGCAGCCCTAAATGTGTCCTTTGTAGAGTGTGATACCAATTAAAAAACAAACAAACAAACTATCAATTAATGTTTTTATTGTAATTTTTTGTGCTTTTTTATTTATTTACCTCTAAAATACCATATTTGTTATGTAAAATTGCTTATTTTTATAATATATTTAATATTTCTTATACATAAAATCATTCCAGTAAGTTCAGAGAACCAAAACCTAAAGTTTTGGTGACTTTGGTCACATCTGGTGACATATAATAATAAAGAAATATATAAAAATATCAAAAATATCAATAGCCATTTTATTTTTCTATAGTACTCAATGGCTGTGTAAAGGTTAAAATCTATAAATCACTGTTTCTAACAAAAAAATATCCAATTTTAATAACTCAAAAATGTAAAATGAAACCAATTGGTGCTAAACAGGTAAGAATAAACAATAAACATAAAAAGTATAGACAAATTATAAAAAAGCTTTTTAGTCATTCCCATTCATTCATCCTATGGGTGCCCATTTTGGTCCACAAAGGACAATTTTTTTTTTCCCCCCAACCATTTAACTTTGTTGAATCGAGTCAAACTAATTGTGTGTGTACAGGCGGCAAACTTAGAAAAAGTAGCCAAGTCTTGAAAAAAAAAAAAAAAATTAAAAAAGATTTTGCCCAAATTTGTCCCGAATGATGCTTGAGGGTTAACATGTCACAAGACCTCTCCGCTTTACATTAGGGCTGGGTTTTGACACAAATTTTATGATTTGATTCTTTCATGCTTCACAAGTTTGCAATTTGATAAAATTCTGAATTCGAAAAAAAAAAAAAAACTCAGCTTTTGCTGTTGGTACTACATTACTATAATATTGAAGGTTATAAAAATAAACTACACTAAAAGTTCACTTTTAATTACATAATTATATTTCTATGTTTTTTGAAATATAAACATTTAAATGGTGGCTGTCATAAAAAAATTGACATGTTTATTCATATCTTTATTAAATATTGAAGAACAGTAAAAATTATAATGAATATGTTATATGGCGCATATATTTAGCAAAATGCCACTCTCTAGAGTTAATTTTTCTAGCTGACTAATGAGTTTCCGAATATGGTCACCAAATATGTTTTCTCTGAGGTATATGTGATGTTACATGACTTATTGTTTACAAGCTGTTATATTGACGTCTTTGTGCGGTTGAAGATTTTGATAAGTTGTTCTCTTTCTTTTAACATACCTTGCTTTGGATGTTTATTCATGTTTATTCCATGTTGAAACTATATCAAAGCAAAGGAGACGATCAGTTCACGTTTACATGCACTAAGCGCTGCTGCTTCTCTTGAAGTGAGGCGATACGCAATCAGTCACTCCACATTAAACAGTGCCAAAACAGTATTTATTCTTTGAATATTCTAATAAAATTGACCGAATTTGAAATCTGAGACTCTATTTCATATCAAAAGTAACCTAGCACAAGGATTTTGTGATTTATTGGATGGAAGCTGCGCTACAATGTTCTGTTCATTAACTGAAAACCGGCTAGACTAATCTATTCTTGGGATTTGAGAATCAATATTGTTTTGTAAAAATGATAATTGAATAAAATCGGGAAATTATATTTTTATCCAGCCCTACTTTACATTACAGTCCTGATCACGTGTCTGGGTTTGTTTTGTGGTATTGTGATATTTCATATTTATTACAGTGCTCCCTAAAGTCTGGACTTTTTTGTGTGTGACCTACCATAATGTTTATTAGCATAATAGCAAATTAGCATAATGTTTAAACAAAAATGCTCTCCCTGCTGAAGACACTCACTTTGTTGTCCATGTCCTTCTTTCCCACAGCAGACTGCAGCGCATGCAGCAAGGCATCCACCAGCCCCTCACACTCTCTCAACCGTCTGCGCGCCTCTGCACCGTCCGAGCTCACATTCCTACGGCAAACAGCAAAAGCATGAGTAAGCATAAGTAATTTGCACTAATTATACATCATAAGCTGACACATTAAAAGACTTTGTTGAGGAAGCTACTTTGAAACTGTAACTTGCCAAGCTGCAAACTAATCAGAATTTAAGTAGTTACACTTTGGCTAAACAGCTCTTGTAAAAGTAATTAGACACAATATACAAGCTACTGGCAAATAGGAGTTATTTGATATAATATATTATTATAGAATAAAATATGATTTATTTAGAACACAAAGACAGTCTGGATTTTTGAAACGATTATGAGCACTACACAATGACAACAAAACTAGAATAAAGCATCTATTTGAAAGAATAGTGATTAGTGTCAATTGTCATTCTCTGTTTAAACAAAACAAAACTTTTTTTAAATAGCTAATTTACTGTTTGTGTGAATGTATTCACTAGAATGAACCTGAATTCAAGTACTAAGCCTGATAAAAGCTTGGCAAAAGGCAAAATCATATAAACACAGATTGCACAACCAATGGAAAGTGTGCGATAATCGATATACAGTCACCCAATCCAATTAAACCAATATTCAAGCCTCGTTCTGATCTCAAACCTGCTAAAATGACCAACGTCCCTCTTTAAAAATTAACGGAGGACATATTACTTTATAAAGTTACATGGTTAGCATTATATAAGACAAATCAAAAGACTGTCAGATGTGTCCACACTCCACAGCCTGAGAAAGCACCAGGAGCCATCTGGGTTCTTCATCGCTTACCCTGAAATTTCTTTTCTACCAGCTGTTCAATCTGTAGTTTTTTATAACTAGATTGCCGAGTTAAAATCCTATCAACAAAAAAGCCTCACTCCAGAGTCATCACTATCAAACGACAACTGGAGAAACATAAATTAAACTAGCACCCTGCCAAACAAATGAGTCCCTTTTCAGCAGAAGAAATTTAAACCCTTTTTTCGCAGTATAACACCCATATGGAATGTAACAATTTCCAGCTGTACATCTGTTGTGGCGGCAATCCAGATATAAGAGAGATGGATTGCGTTTGTACAGCTACCTGTCTTTTTCCTCTCTAATGCCTGAAGGACAGTCTGCACAATATTGAACACTGCCTATTCCATTTCTTCAGTTTTCGAATTCAAGATTTCAAAGTTAACAGACAAAAAATCGTAATACATTATTTGGTGGCACTTCAAGCTTTAATTACACAGATGCCAGGCAAATCACTTATTATAAATGAATGTGCAGGTCTTTTTTTAAAATAAATGATCTTAATTGAAGAAAAAAAAAACAGTCCTATAGATTTTTACATATAACGATAACAGAAATGCACGATTCATAAAATCTTATGAAATGAACTAAATCTCTCATTAAAAACCCTTCATCGCTTGGCGACACTGTAGTTCATCCAAAAATAAAATTAGCTGAAACTTTATGCACCCTCAGGCCATCCAAGATGTACAGTAGATGAGTTTCTTTCTTCATCAGAACAGATTTGAAGAAACTTAGCATTACGTCACTTGCTCACCAAAGTATTCTCTGGGCGAATAGGTGCTGTTAGAATGAGAGTTCAAATCTTTATTTTGGACAGCTTGAGGATGAGTAACTTCACAGCAAATTTTAATTTTTGGGTGAAACATTTCTTTAAGCCTTAGACAATCTCAAAAGGACACACTACTTCAAGGGGCTATATGCAATTTTCTGAAATTGAAACTCGCGACTGGCACCTGTGGCCAAAAAACGGAACTGCTCTTCCTTTCTGCTCGCTCTCGCAGCGCGCGCTCGTACGTGCAAACTTCACAAGTCATCCGCTGCAAAGAAGTCAACATTGTGTTTACAGAGGTAAGAACAGTCAAATACACATATTGTTTGAGAAACTTGCAAGTGTAGGCTAATTGCTGTCTAGCGATGGTGGCAGAGTGATCTGAAACGTTTAACATGAACGCGCTTGACGTCACATCCGCAGACAGCGCACGAAAAATCCGACCCCACAGAAAATAGGAAAAATAGGATACAGGCTTATAGGTGCATCCAGTGTGAGCTGACAAGGTATCAGTATGCTCATCAGGAGATGTTTGAGTCATAAATGGTCAAATAAAAAGGCTATTGTTATGTTTATTTTGGGGAAAAAGTTGCATATAGCCCCTTTAATCGGGAATTACAAATTTGTGCACATTTGTCACAATGAGCGAAATAAATAAATAAAGGGTGCTTTCCCTCTGCTTAAGAGAGACTCTGCCTCCAAGCAGCTTACTAGGCAACAGATGTCACTGGATACAGTTTCCATGGATACAGGCTGAGCTGAGGCTAAAAAGACAGGATGAGGATGGAGTGGCGTTGTGCACAACCGCATGTCTGCGATGACCTGCTGAGAGGTGGCATCACACGGAAACACATGATGCCGTGATGGCTGTACTGCCGCGTCTTCCTGAAACATGCTTTAGACCCACTGAGGCACTGGTTAACCTGATAATACTGATTGACCTGTCACAGGGCAATAGCCAGTAAGAGTCTTGGCAAAGGAGAATGAGCTAAAGAGCGATAAGAAGGTTGAGAAAAAGTAAAAGATTGCTGAGAAAGAAACAAACAGGAAATTGTTTTAATGTTCAAAATGAAAGAGAACGACCCATTTCTTTCTTTCATGCCAAAAATCATTAGGATATTAGGTAAAGATGTTCCATGAATATGTTTTGTACCGTACAGTAAATAAATCAAAACTTAATTTTTGATTAGTAATATGCATTGCTAAGAACTAAAAGCAATTTTCTCAATATTTAGATTTTTTGCACCCTTAGATTTTCAAATAGTTGTATCTTGATCAAATATTGTCTTATCCTAACAAACCATTCATCAATTGAAAGCTTATTTATTCAGATTTTAGATTATGTATTAATCTCAATTTAAAAAAAATGGACCCTTATGACAAGTTTTGTGGTCCAAGGTCACAATTTACCTTATAAAATTAAAACTAGTTATTTTAATATTTTACAATAATAGACAGATAAATAAACTATGGCAATAATGTCCATGCTTCTTCGTTGTCTTTTTTTTTTAGTTTTTCAGATATCAGAGATCCAGTAGGTTATGGAAGCCAGTTTCCACCACTGAATAATTATTTTAAAAAAGGTATTGTAACTCTTTATCTCACAATTCTCAGAACTGCATAATACAAACTCCCAATTCTGACCTTTTGTCTCAAAATTGTAAGATATAAACCCACAATTGCAAATTATAAAGTCAGAATTGAACTGTTTAGTTGATGTTTATATATTATATCTTTATATCTCACAATTTCAGGTTTATATCATACATTTCTGGAAGAAAAAGCCAGAACTGTGACTTAAGGCCCTTTCACACGGGATGCGGCAGTCGCGAGTGTCTAGTTCATTTTCAATGGGAGACATGCGGCAAGCGGCAAGCGGCAAACCGCGGGCGGTTTCTCTGGCGGCGCGGAGGCGGAGCGCAAGCGGTGCTCGTGCACCCAAAATCCTTTTGGCGCCGCCAAAGATAAAAATATTTCATCTTTTCGTGAGCGGCAGCGGCATTCGCGTCGGCTTTAACCAATCAGTGAACAGATTATTAACAACCAATCATAGAATATTTAACTGTACTTATAACGGATAGTTAAAAATAGAGGAGAAGATTGTTTTAAGTGTGATGGATTTCCCAGAACTGTATGACCCATCTACATTAAAATCTCATACTTGGGGTGAGCGCACGAGTTGGTTTGCCAGGTAAAAATACAAATACGTACAAAGTGTCCAAACAATACACTATTAAGCGTGGTGTTATGATAAACTATATCTTTCAAAAGTTTGAATAATAATAATGATAATTAAAGCTGCAAGCAGCGATGACCGGGCCCTCGCCGTCTGTGCAGTCGCCATCCCGATAGCATCAGGAAAACGGTGCCCAGTTGGTACATGCATTCACAGTAACCCTTTGGACTAACCCTTACTGTCTCTCCTCCTCTCTGACTCTTTCTCTTACAACCCATCCCCCCTCCTTACACTCAGCCACTTACCACACAAACACACACAGAGAAGAGTGAGATCAGATATGTTTTTTTTATTTTCTTTCATTCGTGGAGTTTTATATAATTATGAAATGATCTGTGTTTGATCAGAACGGATAGTTATTTGTATGAAAAAAGTTTCAAAGAGTTAGGATGCTGCACTTTAAATATATAATAAATCATTGAAAATGTAAAAATGAAAATGAAATTCTAAGCATGATATCTGCCTCAAAAACACAGGAAACAAATATTTGAATCTATTTTTTATTTTTATTTATTTGCCATGGCAACAGCATTTGATGCATCAGGGACGCCTTTACAGACTCTCATCGGTTTTTTTTTTTTCATTATTCTGATGAAGTTTGAAGAAAATCGAGTACAAATATATTGTTCGATGTTTGTTCGTGTTTGTTAGTTCATTAACCATTGTTAACAAAAGAGACCCTATTTTAAATAGTTACCATGTTTTATGGTCTACAATCATTTTTAAATTTTATTTTAATAATCTATAAGAATCTGTGAAATAATTATAAACAAATACATTAAAAATAAATACATATTTACTTAGTTGATTTTTTTGGTCTTTTTGTATTTGTTTCTCATTCTAATTAAGTGAACTGAGCAGTATAGTGTCATACTTATAAGATTTTTTGTTCTATCAGTGAGAGTGTATATATGTATTTAAATCATATAACTTTTCCTTAAAAGATAAAAAAAAAGATTTTAATGCTCTTTAAGCACCTATACAAAATAATTATGTAATTAAGTACACTGACAATACAGTACAAATCAACTGATTCTATGGATTATTGTCATTCTTATACACTGACAATGAGCTAAATAGCATTAGAGGTCAAACGATTCCTTATCTTATGAGGACCTCTAGTGTTCATCCCTGGTATTAGAGCTTTAATCTGACGAATTTATTTGACACTTTTAATGTTTTTGGGGCCTCTGAGCATGATAACATTTTGAAACTACACGTATTTCCTAAGAATTTCTTGTTCTTTATATGTAAAAAGTTTTGATGAGTTAGAATAATGCAATTCAAAGATATATGAAAAAACTCTTCATCTTTTTTATTGTTACTTTCATAAATCACCACATCAACTCCGTTCAAGATATCCCAAAGCCGTTCACAATATAGGGAACATTTTCACAATATTCTGAGGATGACGATAAGAACAAGTAATTCATGATGATAACAAAATGTTATTATTGCTTGCTTTACGTCCACCACTTCTGCTTAAATGTCATCGTTACCTATCTGTCCAATTTGTGTGTGGATATTGCTTTGCAGGTGACTCCTGTTATAAGACATCACTTTTAAGCGCTACATAACTAAGAATCAATTAGGAAAACGGTGCCCAGTTGGCACATGCATTCACAGTAACCCTCTGCCAGTTTGGATTTAAAGTTTGAATTGAAAGGGTAAAATTTTAAAATCAACACACAGACACATACACACTAAATGTACAATTTTACCATCCAGTTTCATTTGTTAACATTAACTATATTAGTTAACATGAACAATAATTAAATAGCATTTATTAATGTTAATTAATATTAACCTAAAAAAAGTATATTGTTTAAAGGTAAATTAGTATCTTTTAACATAGTGTATGTACTGTGAATTAACATGAACATGAACACAGTTCATGTGGGTGTACAGCAATACACAATAAAGTGCTCAATAAACCCTTCATTCTTTAAAAATATCTTTAAAAATCAAGTTGGGTATTGTAATGGGGCGATATATAAATATAACTCATCTTAAAATGGTACAATTTTCAGATGTTTTGAACAGATAACAGCAAAGTTTGTCTTGAAATTGTTAGTGTTTTTTTTATTCAATCTAAAATTTAAATTATGAAAATAAATGTCTATCAATGAAGATAAATCGCTCATGCTAAAAAGTTGTATTTTTCTTAATCTTTTGCTATGTGACTGAATAGGACAAGTTCATGGTATAGTTCAGTAAAAAATAAATAAACAACTGCAATATACAAAGAATGAAAGAGTTTGTGACCCTTTATATTTTCTTAAAGATCAGACTCTCAAAGTTCAGACATATTTATCTAGATTAAACTACAGCAATGTGTAATGTGCAATGAGCATCTTCCTCAAAGATGGTCTGAAGCAAAACAGCATGTTCCACTGGTCTCTCTCCCTTTCACCCCTCCCCCCTTCAGTCACTCTTAGTGTCAACACAGACAGTCAGCCCAGTGACAGCAGGTTACTGAGTTCTTATTTTAATTTTCTTTAATTCATAGAAGCGTGATTAGTTATGATATTACCAGCACTTGCTCATGATGATTAGATCTTTGTGTGAAAAAAGTTTTAAAGAGTTTGGATGCTGCACTTTAAAGATATAAAAAATTAGGGTTATGTTTTTTACTATATCTTTAAAAAATCACCACGTCAACACCGTTCAAGATATCCCAAATCCGCTCGCAATTTAACATCTTCAGAATCTTCTCTTCATGTTAAAAAAGTTTGGTGTGAAAAGCTTTTTTTTCTTAGAAGGAGTATGAATTTGTTTACAGCCTGATTTTTCAAAAAATCCACATTCAAATCAAAATAGCCGGCTTCCTGTTGGTCTTAGCTAATGAGTTTAATTTAGAAAGTTGTCCAGATTGATGAGAACAATATATGTACAGAGTTTGGTGACTGTAGGAAAAACTAACCCCCCAACTTTTGTCAAAAGATGGCGCTATAGAGTGCCTGCTCCACGCCCATTTATGACCTTTTGCCAGTGTCTAACTATCATTAATATTGATGTGTGTGTTGAGTTTCATGAAATTCTAAGCATGTTATCTGCCTCGAAAAGAAAGGAATCTAATTTTAAAGTTTGAGACGTTGCCATGGCAACAGCATTTGATTTATCATCGACCCCTTTACATATTCTCATCGGCCGTGTTTTGACATGATTTTGATGAAGTTTAAAGAAAATCAAGTAAAATTAAGAGGCTGATTTCAAAGCATTTTGAAAATGACACGCTTCCTGCTGCCAGTTGGTGGCGCTATAACTATGACTCATAATAGTCACATTTATGGAATCGGCATCATACAACGAACAAACTGGTGAAGTTTCATCAGAATCAGGCAATGTGTACAACAGTTATTAGACACTTCCTGTTTCTCATTTCTCGCCATAACTTTGTCGCCTTGCCATGGCCAAACCGTTCGAGATATCAAAAATCCCCTCGCAATTTAGCGTCCCCAATGTCTTGAGATCATGCTGACCGAGTTTGGTGACAATCCTATGGAAACCCTGGGAGGAGTACGTTAAATTCCAGAGCATGCGCTTTTTAAACAGCCCTAAATATCTCACTTCCTGTTGCGTGGAGCCCATGACATAGAGTACAAAAGTTGTTCAGCTCGATGAGTTCTATATGTGTACCGAGTTTCATATCAATACGTGTAAGTATGTGTGCGCAGTACATCAAGTTTTCAAACTGTGTTCCAGGGGGCGCTGTAGAGGCCCTGAACCACGCCCGGGTCCCAGCCTCTGTGGCGTCCGGACGACGGCAGATTCCAACGTGTGTGCAAATTTTCAAGAGTTTTTGAGTATGTTAAGGCCCCCAAAAGTGCCCCAACGGTTGAAAAAAAAAAAAAAAAAAAAAAAAAAAATTAAAGCTGCAAGCAGCGATGACCGGGCCCTCGCCGTCTGTGCATTCGCAATCCCGATAGCATCAGGAAAACGGTGCCCAGTTGGCACATGCATTCACAGTAACCCTTTGGACTAACCCTAACTGTCTCTCCTCCTCTCTGACTCTTTCTCTTACCACCCATCCCCCCTCCTTACACTCAACCACTTACCACACAAACACACACATTGAGTGCAGAGCAGAGTGAGATCAGATATGTTTTTTTTTATTTTCTTTAATTCGTGGAGTTTTGTATAATTATGAAATGAACTGTGTTTGATCAGAATGAATAGTTATTTGTTTGAAAAAAGTTTCAAAGAGTTAGGATGCTGCACTTTAAATATATAATAAATCATTGAAAATTGAAAATGGAAAATTAAATTCTAAGCACGCTATCTGCCTCAAAAACACAGGAAACAAATATTTGAATTTATTTTTTATTTTTATTTATTTGCCATGGCAACAGCATTTGATGCATCAGGGACGCCTTTACAGACTCTCATCGGCCGTGTTTTTACATTATTCTGATGAAGTTTGAAGAAAATCGAGTACAAATATATTGTTCGTTGTTTGTTCGTGTTTGTAAGTTCATTAACCATTGTTACCAAATAGTTACTATTTTAAATAGTTACCATGTTTTATGGTCTACAAGCATTTTTAAATATTATTTTAATAATCTATAAGCATCTGTGAAATAATTATAAACAAATATATTAAAAATAAATACATATTAACTTAGTTGATTTTTTTTGGCCTTTTTGTATTTGTTTCTCATTCTAATTAAGTGAACTGAGCAGTACAGTATAGTGTCATACTTATAAGATTTTTTGTTCTACCAGTGAGAGTGTATATATGTATTTAAATCATATAATTTTTCCTTAAAAGATAAAAAAAGATTTTAATGCTCTTTAAGCACCTATACAAAATAATTATGTAAAAGTACACTGAAAGTACAGTATATATCAACTGATTCTATGGATTATTGTCATTCTTATACACTGACAATGAGCTAAATAGCATTAGAGGTCAAACGATTCCTTATTTTATGAGGACCTCTAGTGTTCATCCCTGGTATTAGAGCTTTAATCTGACAAATTTAAATGACACTTTAATGTTTTTGGGGCCTCTGAGCATGATAACATTTTGAAACTATACGTATTTCCTAAGAATTTCTTGTTCTTTATATGTAAAAAGTTTTGATGAGTTAGAATAATGCAATTTAAAGATATATGAAAATAACTCTCCATCTTTTTTATTGTTACTTTCATAAATCACCACATCAACACCGTTCAAGATATCCCAAAGCCGTTCACAATATAGGGAACATTTTCCCTATATTCTGATGATGATGATAAGAACATGTAATTCATGATGATAACAAAATGTTATTATTGCTTGCTTTACGTCCACCACTTCTGCTTCAATGTCATCGTTACCTATCTGTTCATTTTGTGTGTGGATATTGCTTTGCAGGTGACTCCTGTTATAAGACATAACTTTTAAGCGCTATAACTAAGAAAGAATCAATTAGGAAAACGGTGCCCAGTTGGCACATGCATTCACAGTAACCCTCAGCCAGTTTGGATTTAAAGTTTACAGAATTGAAAGGGTTAGACTTTAAAATCAACACAGAGACACATACACATACTATATAAAATGTTGCCATCCAGTTTCATTTGTTAACATTAACTATATTAGTTAACATGAACAATAATTAAATAGCATTTATTAATGTTAATTAATATTAAGCTAAAAAAGTATTCATATATTGTTTAAAGGTAAATTAGTATCTTTTAACATTAGTTTATGTACTGTGAATTAACATGAACATGAACACAGTTCATGTGGGCGTACAGCAATACCCAATAAAGTGCTCTATAAACGCTTCATTCTTTGAAAATATCTTTAAAAATCAAGTTGAGTATTGTAATGGGGCGATATATATATATATAACTGATCTTAAAATGGTAAAATTTTCAGATGTTTTGAACAGATAACAGCAAAGTTTGTTTTGTTGACAAAGTTTGTCTTGAAACTGTTAATTAAAATGTTATATTCAATAAATAACACTATGAAAATAAATGTCTATCAATGAAGATAAACCGCTCATGCTAAAAAGTTGTATTTTTCTTAATCTTTTGCTATGTGACTGAATAGGACAAGTTCATGGTACAGTTCAGTAAAAAATAAATAAAAAAACAACAACTGCAAAATACAAACAATGAAAGACTTAGTGACCCTTTATATTTTCTCAAAATATCAGACTCTCAAAGATCAAACATATTTATGTAACATCAATGTGCATTTTTTCCTCAAAGATGGTCTTTAGCAAGACAGCATGTTCTACTCTCTCTCCCTCTCTCCCTTTCACCCCTCCCCCTTCAGTCTCTCTTCAGTCACTCAATGGTGACTGAACACAGACACTCAAGGCAGAGTGACAGCAGGTTTCTGATTTATTTTTTTAATTTTCTTTAATTCGTAGAAGCTTGAATTAAATTGATATTTACAGCACTTGCTCAGAATGATAAGATCTCTGTGTGAAAAAAGTTTTAAATAGTTAAGATGCTGCACTTTAAAGATATAGAAAATGACGGTTATACATCTTTAAAAAATCACCACGTCAACACCGTTCAAGATATCCCAAAACCGCTCGCAATTTAACATCTTCAGAATCTTCTCTTCATGTTAAAAAAGTTTGGTGTGAACAGCTTGTTCTTCTTAGGAGGAGTATAAATTTGTTTACAGCCTGATTTTTCCAAAAATCCACATTCAAATCAAAATAGCCGGCTTCCTGTTGGTGTTAGCTAATTAGTTTAATTTAGAAAGTTGTCCAGATTGATGAGAACAATATATGTACAGAGTTTGGTGACTGTAGGAAAAACTAACCCCCCAACTTTTGTCAAAAGATGGCGCTATAGAGTGCCTGCTCCACGCCCATTTATGATCTTTTGCCAGTGTCTAACTATCATTAATATTGATGTGTGTGTTGAGTTTCATGAAATTCTAAGCATGTTATCTGCCTCGAAAAGACAGGAATCTAATTGTAAAGTTTGAGACGTTGCCATGGCAACAGCATTTGATTTATCATCGACCCCTTTACATATTCTTATCGGCCGTGTTTTGTCATGATTTTGATGAAGTTTAAAGAAAATCAAGTAAAATTAAGAGGCTGATTTCAAAGCATTTTGAAAATGACACGCTTCCTGCTGCCAGTTGGTGGCGCTATAACTTTGACTCATAATAGTCACATTTATGGAATCGGCATCATACAACAAACAAACTGGTGAAGTTTCATCAGAATCAGGCAATGTGTGCAACAGTTATTAGACACTTCCTGTTTCTCATTTCTCGCCATAACTTTGTCGCCTTGCCACGGCCAAACCGTTCGAGATATCAAAAATCTCCTCGCAATTTAGCGTCCCCAATGTCTTGAGATCATGCTGACCGAGTTTGGTGACAATCCCATGGAATTCCTGGGAGGAGTACGTTAAATTCCAGAGCATGCGCTTTTTAAACAGCCCTAAATATCTCACTTCCTGTTGCGTGGAGCCCATGACATAGAGTACAAAAGTTGTTCAGCTCGATGAGTTCTATATGTGTACCGAGTTTCATATCAATATATGCAAGTATGTGTGCGCAGTACATCAAGTTTTCAAACTGTGTTCCAGGGGGCGCTGTAGAGGCCCTGAACCACGCCCGGGTCCCAGCCTCTGTGGCGTCCGGACGACGGCAGATTCCGACGTGTGTGCAAATTTTCAAGAGTTTTTGAGTATGTTAAGGCCCCCAAAAGTGCCCCAACGGTTGAAAAAAAATAAAAAAAAAAAAAAAAAAAAAAACAAATAAGAATCCTTAGAAGAACAATAGGGCCTTCGCCCTTTTGGGCTCGGGCCCTAATTAAAGCTGCAAGCAGCGTTGACCGGGCCCTCGCCGTCTGGCAGTCGCCATCCCGATAGCATCAGGAAAACGGTGCCCAGTTGGCACATGCATTCACAATAACCCTTTGGACTAACACTAACTGTCTCTCCTCCTGTCTGACTCTTTCTCCTACCACCCATCCCACCTCCTTACACTCAGCCACTTACCACACAAACACACACATAGAGTGCAGAGCAGAGTGAGATCAGATTTGTTTTTTAATTTTCTTTCATTCGTGGAGTTTTGTATAATTATGAAATGAACTGTGTTTAATCAGAATGAATAGTTATTTGTATGAAAAAAGTTTCACAGAGTTAGGATGCTGCACTTTAAATATATAATAAATCATTGAAAATTGAAAATGGAAAATAAAATTCTAGGCACGCTATCTGCCTCAAAAACACAGGAAACAAATATTTGAATGTATTTTGTATTTTTATTTATTTGCCATGGCAACAGCATTTGATGCATCAGGGACGCCTTTACAGACTCTCATCGGCCGTGTTTTTACATCATTCTGATGAAGTTTGAAGAAAATCTAGTACAAATATATTGTTCGTTGTTCGTTCGTGTGTTAGTTCATTAACCAATGTTAACAAAAGAGACCCTATTTTAAATAGTTACCATGTTTTATGATCTACATCCATTTTTAAATATTATTTTAATGATCTATAAGCATCTGTGAAATAATTATAAACAAATATATTAAAAATAAATACATATTAACTTAGTTGATGTATTTGTTTCTCATTCTAATTAAGTGAACTGAGCAGTATAGTGTCATACTTATAAGATTTTTATTCTATCAGTGAGATTGTATATATGTATATAAATCATATAATTTTTCCTTAAAAGATTAAAAAAAGATTTTAATGCTCTTTAAGCACCTATACAAAATAATTATGTAAAAGTACACTGACAGTACAGTCTATATCAACTGATTCTATGGATTATTTTCATTCTTATACACTGAGAATGAGCTAAATAGCATTAGAGGTCAAACGATTCCTTATCTTATGAGGACCTCTAGTGTTCATCCCTGGTATTAGAGCTTTAATCTGACAAATTTATGTGACACTTTTAATGTTTTTGGGGCCTCTGAGCATGATAACATTTTGAAACTACACGTATTTCCTAAGAATTTCTTGTTCTTTATATGTAAAAAGTTTTGATGAGTTAGAATAATGCAATTTAAAGATATATGAAAATAACTCTTCATCTTTTTTATTGTTACTTTCATAAATCACCACATCAACACCGTTCAAGATGTCCCAAAGCCGTTCACAATTTAACATCTTCAGTATCTTGGCATCATGTTGACAAAGTTTGGTGTGAACTGTCTGATTCTGCTATGAGTGATATGAATTTATTCACAGCTATATTTAAAAACACAGGAAACAAATGTTAAAGTTTGACATGTTGCCATGGCAACAGTATTTGATGTATCAAGGACCCCTTCACAGATTCTCATCGGCCGTGTTTTGATATTATTCTGATGAAGTTTGAAGCAAATTGAGTAAAATTAAGAGGTTGATTTAAAAGCGTTTTGCAAGCAACACACTTCCTGCTGCCAGTTGGTGGCGCTATAACTTTGACTCATAATAGTCACATCTCTGTGATCGGTATCATACGACGAACAAACTGCTTAAGTTTGGTCAAAATCAGATAAAGTGTGTCAAAATTATTAGACATTTCCTGTTTCTCATTTCTCGCCATAATTTGTCGCCCTGCCACGGCCAAACCGTTCGAGATACCAAAAATCCCCTGGCAATTTTGCATTCCCAATATCTTGAGATCATGCTGACCGAGTTTGGTGGCCATCGGTGGAAAGGTCTAGGAGGAGTATTTCAAATTCCACAGCTTGATTTTTCCAAAAATCCATATTTAAATAAAAATAGCTGACTTCCTGTTGGTCGTAGCTAATGGGTGTAAATTAGAAAGTTGTCCGGCTTGATGAGTCCAATATATGTACCGAGTTTGGTGACTGTAGGACAAAGTAACCCCCCAACTTTTGTCAAAAGGTGGCGCTATGGAGCGCCTGCTCCACGCCCATTTATGGGCTTTTATCAGTGTTTAACTGTCATTAATACAGATGTGTGTATTGAGTTTCATGAAATTCTAAGCATTTTAAGTGGCTCAAAAACACAAAAAACTAAAGTTAAAGTTTGACACGTTGCCATGGCAACATGATAAAAGTTATGGATAACGCCCTTCACAGATTCTTATCGGTCGTGTTTTGACATTATTGTGATGAAGTTTGAAGCAAATTGAGTGAAATTAAGAGGCTGAGTTTAAAGCGTTTCAAAAACGTCACGCTTTCTGCTGCCAGTTGGTGGCGCTATAACTTTGACTCATAATAGTCACATCTCTGTGATCGGCATCAGACGATGAACAAACTGCTGAAGTTTGGTCAAAATCAGACAAAGTATGTCAAAGTTATTAGGCACTTCCTGTTTCTCATTTCTCGCCATAAATTTGTCGCCCCGTCACGGTCAAACCGTTCGAGATATCAAAAATCCCCTGGCAATTTTGCGTCCCCAATGTCTTGAGATCATGCTGACCGAGTTTGGTGGCCATCGGTGGAAAGGCCTAGTAGGAGTATTTCAAATTCCATTGCATGCACTTTTTAGACATCCCTGAATAGCCGACTTCCTGTTTGGCGAAGCACGGACTATGAGTGTGAAATTTGTTCGGCCCGATGAGGTCTATATGTGTATGAATTTTGGTGACTGTAGGTCAACCGTTGTGCGTTCCAGAGCCCTTCAAAAGTCGCAATTTTTAACGCTGTGCCATGCCCCCCCCAGGTGACCCCCCCATGTCAAAGTCTGTCCGGCCCTGATGGCCGCAGGTTCCAATGTGTGTGCAAAGTTTCAAGAGTTTTCGTGTATGTTAAGGCCCCCGAAATCCCCCAAAACATTGAAAAAAAAATAATAATTAAAGCTGCAAGCAGCGATGACCGGGCCCTCGCCATCTGCGCAGTCACCATACCGATAGCATCAGGAAAACGGTGCCCAGTTGGCACATGCATTCACAGTAACCCTTCTTCCAGGGTCGATTTAAAGTTTACCGAATTGAAAGGGTTAATTAAAATCAACACACAGACACATACACATACACACAATATTTAAAATGTTGCCATCCAGTTTAATTTGTTAACATTAACTATATTAGTTAACATGAACAATAATTAAATGGCATTTATTAATGTTAATTAATATTAAGCTAAAGAAAGTATTCATATATTATTAAAAGGTACATTAGTACATTTATTTATATTTGTTAAAAATATTTGTGGGTTCATGTATTTATATTACATTATAAGGGTATTCTTAAGGCATTATAAGGAATGCATAATACATTATAAAAAACCTTATAATATGTTGTATAATCTCATGAGCATTCATAAGAACAGTTTTAATGTATTAGAATTTTTACTTTTTTTATTATAGCTTTTATGAGTATGATTACCTCCTCATAGTTATAATGTATAAGTCTCATATTTTGCCATCTTACTGATGTCACTTTACTTAAAGCATACAAAGATCACTTATAAGTAATAATAATAATAATTCTCAAATAGCCATAAGATCAGGTATCAGATCAGATGAATGTATAATATGATCAGTTTAATTATTTTGATGGTACCCGTTAGACAGCTTTTTATAAGTAACTCTGCAACTGCATGTCAACTAGCAGTAACTATTATTAGTAGTGTGCTGAATATATGCTAACACTGTATTTTGACAGTTCCCCAAAAGACAAACTGATTATAAGTAACTTTGCAAGAACATGAACCTTCTACTTAGCCTAACATTAATCTAAGTCTACACTGTAAGGAGTGTTAGTTGGTGAGATTTAGTTGCTTATAGTCAATAGAATAGAATATAATGTAAAAAATAAATCTAATATGATATAGTCCATTACAAATGAAGTAGATTTAATATGGTGTCTATTGTGTGTTATAAATCATAATCTTAAAAGTTATAACCTCTAATATTTAAGTATTATAATGTATGATATTTGTTGTTATGAATATTCATTGGATGATATAATATATTATATTATACGTTTTTTTTATAATGCATTATGCATTCATTATAATGCCTTAGAAATACCCTTATAACAGGGGCTTCATAGAAAGTGTTACCAAATCAGTGAGAGACAAACAAAACATTTCATAATTTTTCATAAAAAAAATAAAATAATGCTTTTTAGTGTTTATTTTAAAATTATTTAAAAGTATTCTGAAAGTACAGTACATAACAACTGCAAATGAATCTATGCATTTGTTTCTTTGTTGTACATTATGAATGAGCAGAATAGCTTTAGAGGTAAAAATATTCCTTATCATACGAGGACCTCTGGTGTTCATGCCTTGTATTACAGTTTTCATTTCTCTCTTTCACTTCTGGATACTTTTAATGTTTTTGGGGCCTCTGAGCATGATAAAATTTTGATACCAAGCGTATTTTCTAAGAATGATTTGTTCTTCATATATACAAAGTTTTGAAGAGTTGGTATTAGGCACTTTAAAGATATATGAAAATTAATGCTACTTTTTTTACTGTGACTTTAAAAAATCACCACATCAACACCATTCAAGATATCCCAAATCCGCTCACAATTTAGCATTTTGAGTATATTCTTATCATGTTGACAAAGTTTGGTGTGAACTTCTTGTTTCTGCTTTGTTTAGTATGATTTTATTTACAGCCTGAATTTTCCAAAAATCCACATTCAAATAAAAATAGCCAACTTCCTGTTTATTATAGCTAATGAGTGTTAATTAGAAAGTTGTCCGGATTGATGAGAGCAATATACGTACCAAGTTTGGTGACTGTAGGCAAAACTAAACCCCCAACTTTTGTCAAAAGGTGGCGCTATAGAGTGCCTCCTCCACGCCCATTTATAGGCTTTTATCAGTGTCTAAATATCATTAATACAGATGTGTGTGTTGAGTTTCATGAAATTCCAAGTATTTTAAGTGGCTCGAAAACACAAAAAACTAAAGTTAAAGTTTGACACATTGCCATGGCAACATGATAAAAGTTATCGATAATGCCCTTCACAGATTCTCATCAGCCGTGTTTCGACATTATTGGGATGAAGTTTAAAGCAAATTGAGTAAAATTAAGAGGCTGATTTAAAAGCATTTAGAAAACGTTGCGCTTTCTGCTGC
This sequence comes from Garra rufa, assembly GCF_049309525.1. Taxonomy (NCBI): domain Eukaryota; kingdom Metazoa; phylum Chordata; class Actinopteri; order Cypriniformes; family Cyprinidae; genus Garra; species Garra rufa. The sequence goes on along the minus strand of NC_133365.1, from coordinate 37,877,277 downwards.
CAGTTGGTGGCGCTATAACTTTGACTCATAATAGTCACATCTCTGTGACTGGCATCATACGTTGAACAAACTGCTGAAGTTTGGTCAAAATCAGACAAAGTGTGTTAAAGTTATTAGACACTTCCTGTTTCTCATTTCTCGCCATAATTTTGTCGCCCCGCCACGGCCAAACCGTTTGAAATATCAAAATTCCCCTGGCAATTTTGTTTCCCCAATGTCTTGAGATCATGCTGACCGAGTTTGGAGGCCATCGGTGGAAAGGCCTTGAAGGAGTATTTCAAATTCCATTGCATGCGCTTTTTAGACATCCCTGAATAGCTGACTTCCTGTTGGGCGAAGGACGGACTTTGAGCATTAGAGTTGTTCGGCTCGATGAGGTCTATATGTGTATGAATTTTGATAAATATAGGTCAACCGGTGTGTGCTCCAGAGTCCCTCAAAAGTTGAAATTTTTAACGCTGTGCCACGCCCCCCCCAGGTGACCCCCCCCATGTCAAAGTTTGTCCGGCCCTGATGGCCGCAGGTTCCAATGCGTGTGCAAAGTTTCAAGAGTTTTCGTGTATGTTAAGGACCCCGAAATCCCCCAAAACATTGATGAAATAATAATAATAATAATAATAATAATCCTTAGAAAAACAATAGGGCCTTCGCCCATTCTGGGCTCGGGCCCTAATAATAATAATAATCCTTAGAAAAACAATAGGGCCTTCGCCCTTTTGGGCTCGGGCCCTAATAAGAACCCTTAGAAGAACAATAGGGCCTTCGCCCTTTTGGGCTCGGGCCCTAATAATAAATGACAGGATGACACAAACACAATTTTCCATTACGTTTTATTTAGTCTTTTAAGCAATTGTAACTATGGCAACGTCCGCCCAGAGACTGCGTTGCGAACACCGCCTCAACTGCACAAAACGCTTCCACAACAAGAGAAGGCGGCGATTCCACCGCTTGCCGCGTACCGTGTGAAAGGGCCTTTATATTGTAATCCTGTTTTATTGCAACTTTATTCCTCAGAATTGCAAGTTTATTTATCACAGTTCTTACTTTATTTCTCAGAATTGCAACAATATCTCACAATTGTCACTTAACTCGCAATTTTGAAAGATATAAGCAACTTTAAATTTTTTACAACTTTAAAATAACAATATTAGTTGAAGTCAGCATAAACTTAATCGGTAATAGACAAATAAATAAACTATTGCAAAAATGTCCATGCTTCTTCTTTATCTTTTTTTTTTTTAGTCTTGCAGATATCAGAAATCCAGTAGGTTGAACTGCAAGTTATAAAGTCAGAATTGCGGGATTTAAACGTGCACTGTTTTGACTATTTTTCCCAGAATTGTGAGTTTATATTTCAAAATTCTCACTTAATAACTCACAATTTTGTGAGATAAAAACTCACAATTGTAAGGAAAATAGTCAGAATGGCAAGTTTATGTATCATGATTCTGACTTTATTTCTCAGAGTTGTATATCTCTCGCAATTTCAGGTTTATATCACGCATTTCTGAAAAAAAAGTCAGAACTGATTTTATATTTCTGTATTGTAATTCTGTACTATATTGTAATTCTGACTTTGTTTATCAAAATTGCAAGCTTATTCCTCAGAATTGCAAGTTTATTTATCAAGTTTATTATTCTGACTTTATTTCTCAGAATTGCGACTATATCTCACAATTCCAACTTAACTCGCAATTTTGGGAGGTATAAACTCACAATTCTGAGGAATAAAGTCAGAATTGCCATTTATATATCATAATTCTGACTTTATTTCTCAGAATTGCAAGTTTATATATTATATCTTTGAGTTTAAATCACGCAATTCTGAAAAAAAGTCAGAATTGCGAGTTTATATATCACAATTCTAACTTTATTTCTCAGAATTGTAACTTTGTTTCTGAGAATTGCAAGTTTATATATCACAATTCTGACTTTATTTCTCAGAATTACGACTTTCTCACAATTCTTGCTTAATAACTCGCATTTTTGTGAGTTTATATATGTGACCCTGGACCACAAAACCAGTCTTAAGTCGCTGGGGTATATTTGTAGCAATAGCCAAAAATACATTGTATGGGTCAAAATTATTGATTTTTCTTTTATGTCAAAAATCATTAGGAAATTAAGTAAAGATCATGTTCCATGAAGATTTTTTGTAAAATTCCTACTGTAAATATATCCAAATGTAATTTTTGATTAGTAATATGCATTGTTAAGAACTTAATTTGGACAACTTTAAAGGTGATTTTCTCAGTATTTTGATTTTTTGCACCCTTAGATTTCAGATTTTCAAATAGATGTATCTCGGCCAAATATTGTCCTATCCTAACAAACTATATTTCAATAGAAAGCTTATTTATTGAGCTTTCATATGATGTATATATCTCAGTTTTGTAAAATTTAACCTTATGACTGGTTTTGTGGTCCAGGGTCACATATCATATCAGGGGTTCCATTGTCCTGCAGAGTTTAGCTCCAACCTTCATCAAACACACCTGCCTATAAATTTTTAGTGATCCTAAAGACTTTAATGAACTTGTTCAGGTGTGTTTGATTAGGGTTGGAACTGAACTCTGCGGGAAAATGGATCTTGTGGGCCAGAGTTGAGAACCCCTGTATTATATCTTTATTTCTTAAATCTTTCTCGCAATTTTATACAATTTTTGGTATTGTGTACCAATCCATAATACAAGTTTGCAAGTTTGCATAATGCAAGTTTATATCACACAATTCTGAGAACAAAAGAGTTGTGAGTTAAAAAGTTGCAATTACCTTTTTACATTTTTTGTTCAGTAGCGGAAACAGGCTTCCATAATAGGTCAACCTCTAAAAAAAGAGTGTTTCATAAAACGGCACACTTGAAAGGAAAGGGAACAGAGGGAGAGACTGAAAAGAACGGATGAAGGCAGGGAGGTAGAGTCACATACAGAGAAGCAAGCAGAAGCTGGACTTGGCCCAGCAGGTTGCAGCACAACCAGCAGCAGCAGCAGGAGATTAGAGGCCTGGCTGCTAAAGAGGAAACAGAGGGTGGAACACAGCCTCGTCCCTCCGGAGCTTCAGTGCTGAGCGTATACACAACACAGGACATAGCTCAAATAAGAGAAGAGAGGGAGGAATTAAAGGACAAAGGAAAGAGAGTGAATGCAACATCTATTCAGTGATGAAACAGCAACCGAATCCTGCTTCTGAAAATCATGATAAATCATACCTCATATTTGCATTATTTGCAAATGTATATGTCTGCCTATATGGCAGAACACTGTGTTCGAAATACCTACTCATGCAATTGCAAGATTAAGGATTCAAAGACAGCACTTGAGGTCATGAAATTGAACTGCACTGACCTGCTTCTGCCGCTAGCAAGCTGATTTAGACAATCAGACCTGTGCGCCGAGGCTTATCCGCAATAGCCACAGAAGTTTAGGTAGGTCAAACAAGGATAGTCACAGCCATACAATGCAACAATAAACTGATTTAATGCCACAGTGTCAGAAGCGCAACAACAATATGTGTATCCTGAAAAAGAAGGATCACTTTTATCACCATCATAACACATTGTTTGAGCCAAGGATCACTTCAGTGATGGTCAAGACATAACATTTTATGCTAGAGATTTCAAACATATTTATTATTATACATGGATTCAGTGTTCATTTATAATTGCTGAGACAAGCAAGGATCACACTGAATAAAAAAAAGACATTTCCTTTTCAGGCAAAAAGCAGAATCAACCTGGACCCTCTTACACAGCAATTTTCTCTTGCCTTTTAGAGACAGGAGTGGGTGCAAAGAAAAAAAAAATCGGACTCCGTTTATTGTGGCAGGATGCATGGTAACCATGGAGATATAAAGCCCTTTAGTGACTGGATATCTTAATCAAAAGCTGAGCCGCTAGAATGACCCCCAGAGGAGAGGATCAGTGTCTGCAGAGAGACTCGGAACATAATACCAAAAAATGGTTAAATATACAACAGACAGAGGCTATTGATTTTTGCCTTTAGTTATAAAGTGGAGATGTTTTTTTTATATATTTTTAATAGATTTTGTCAGAAGACAAATAAGCTCAATCAATACAAAATCATCTGTTCCCATTTTTGTTTTCCATACAGATGGTTATCCATGGCCTCTCTATATAGCAAAAGCTCATTTTAAAGGAGTCATGAACTGCCATTTTTATTTTGTACTGTTCTCTGAGGTCCACCTATAATGTTATCAAAATTATTACATCAAAAAATGTTATTTAGAAATAATAAGCTATTTTCTGGCCTGGTTTGACCGCCCTCATCAGAACGCTCTGTTTGAATAAGTCTAGCAGATTGTAAACAACCACTGCTATGACTGGCTAACACTTGTGTATGTTTGACAGCCTACATCCTTTATAGATGGACACTGCTGTGATTAAGGTTAAAAATGCATTAACAATCAGTACAAATCAAACGATCCGTTTAACAGACAAAGCTATAGTGACCACGTAATAAAACCAGTTATTCACACTTGTGCTTTGTGACATTACCGTCAGATCCAATATAGTGGACACAGCATCATCTTTTAGGGTGTGTTCACACTTGTCATGTTTGGTTCGATTAAAACGAACTCTGGTGCGATTGCTCTGTTTGTGCGGTTCATTTATATAAGTGTGAACGCTGCCATGCGAACTCTGGTGTGCACCAAACAAGCCGAACGAGACCATTAAAACATGGGTCTCGGTCCGCTTCCAAACGACTCTGGTGCGATTCAAATGAAATATGAATGCAACACGGACCAAATACTTCTAAACTGACCAAAAACAGGAAGTAAACATATCTGCAAGCAGCAATTACGGGGCCAAGCACTGGGCAAGCAAGTTAGCAAGCATCAGAGCAACTCAAGCAATGAGTAATTGAAGTCATTTTAAGATGATCTTATTCAAAACAGGTGAAACATCTTAAAAACAACCACTAGTAATGTAGTTTAATGGGTTATAGCTTTCGACCAATATGTGGCGCTGTTATCAAATCAATGTGGTGTGTTCTGTGTGAGGTGACAATGACACACACAAAGTCTGGTGTCAATATGTCAACATTTTTGCAGAGATAAAGCCTCAAAATCATTTTGGCATCATGGCTTAAATTTGTTGCATTGCTATACAAAAACAGTTTTGTCTATCGAAACAAACCATTTAGAAGTTATAAGTAAAAATAGCCATTTTTCATATCTCCTGACAACTAGGTGGCACTGCGCTAAAACACTGCAGGTAGCCTCAGGTCATGCTTGTTATAACACACTAAGTTTGGTCTCAATACGCCACACCGTTGCAGAGATTTTCGTGTGCATTTCGTAGAATTCGTTTACACGTTATCTGAGAACGGTTTGACAAATCAACTTGAATTCCATAACTTTTTGCCAGCATGGTCTAAAGATGATCTGAGCCAATTTTGGTAAAAATAAGACAAACTGTCTAGGACGAGTTCGAAAACGTAGGTTTTACAAACGTACAAAAAAATAGCGAAAAAACTACTTGGCACTGGTAAAAGGCTTTTGCAGAAACCCAACAAGACTTGCAAAAATTGAAAGACCAATAAGACAAGGTCAACTGACAAGGATGTGAAAGACGCTGTCAATCAGACCAGTGTACCTTAGACATCCTGATGTGTTCTTGAAGACGGTGGTCCACTCTGCATCTCTTGGCTTCGAGTCTTCGTTTGGCTCGTGTTCCCAGCCCGAATGAGGGATAATGACCTCATTAGTCATCGTCTGAAGCCCGTGGTTAATTATCACCATCTTCAGTGGCTCATAGGAGGACAAGTTCCAAAGTGTTCCTAACAGGTGGAATGTGACAGAGAGAGAGAAAAGAAACAGGAAAAAAGGGATCCTTTACACCTCTTAACATGACACAAGAGCTATAAACAAAAAGTGGCACCACTGTTAGATCTGTTGACACACTACGCATTACCAGACAGGAACCTCTATTACAGACCACAACTAAGAAGGATTGGACAGGCAAAAAGGAAAGGAAAAGCAAAGTTTGAGAAAAATTGCTCTGAGCAAACAGAATGCGAAGGGGCCAGGGTGTTATTTTCTAGACAATAAAACAGAGAAGCTTGTTCTATAAGTCAGCAGACGTATATACGCCTACACAGTTAAGACTGGCCTTTGTTTTATTAACTTGGCAAGACCCATACAGCTACTACCCTTGGAAATGTACAGTGAATAAATAAACTGCCTTTTCTTGGGTTAGTCTCAGGATCACAGGTCATTCTCGCTAAAGACAGAAATAGCTTGTGTTTACATAGATGACTACACACTCAAACAAATGTATATCCTATTTTTCTGCCCTTCATACACCTCATCACTCCATGTTCTTCACGCTCTGCAATTACTTCCAGATCCATTTGTACTCACAAAAACTCCTACAGGAGAAAAGAGGTCTATAAACACATCATAGCTCTGTTTAATGTGGGCTCTGCTTCTTTTAACCACCAAAATAAATCTATTTACCGTCGGATAATAACCAAATTTGTACTTCCATCTGCATGGAGGCTCCATCGCCATCACCTCTTAGGAGCTGAATGGCCATTAGACCCTGGTTAAAGTCCAGATAACAAACGCCATTCACATTCACACCGCCCTTGCCGAAATGTAAGAATGTCTATTTGGTAAAACAGAACATTAAGGAGCATGGATCATTACCGGCTAGCTCATGCACTCGTGCATGCGTTATTGCGTCTGATGGGCTTGTAGTCAGAGGAGATGTAGTGGTCTATACATAGCACATGCTGATTAACTTCACTTCATTGACTTTAATAGGAGGCAGACAACTGGAGCAGGTTGAAGCAGTCAAAGGCCATCGTAACTGTTGATTACAACTTGTGTGTGTATCTAAAGATGAAGTCAAAAGTTTACATACACCTTTGAGAATCTGCAAAATGTTAATTATTTTACCAAAATAAGAGGGCTCATACAAAATGTATTTAGTACTGACCTGAATAAGATATGTCACATAAAATTTACATTTACATATAGTCCACAAGAGAAAATAGTATTTTTATAGTATTAATAAATTGATTTTATTAAAATGACCCCATTCAAAAGTTTACATACCCTTGATTCCTGAATGATCCACAGCCTTTTTTTTTTTATTTTTTTTTTTAGCTTTTTAGTTGTTCATGAGTTCTTTGTTTGTCCTGAACTGCCCACTGTTTTTCAGAAAAATCCTTCAGGTCCCACAAATTCTTTGGGTTTTCAGCATTTTTGTACATTTGAACCCTTTCCAACAATGATTGATTGATTTTGAGATCCATCTTTTCACACTGAGGATAACTTAGGGACTCATGCAACTATTACAGAAGGTTCAAACGCTCACTGATGCTTCAGAAGGAAACACGATCCATTAAGAGCCAATTTGATTTAGAATATAAGGAAAACTTTGCCTTAATTTGTCTTCTAGGAAACATTTAAGTATCTTCTGTAGCTTCTGAAGGGCAATACTAAATAAAAACAATATGATATTTAAGCAAAATGAGAAAAATTTTCCCCATTTTCATTCTGTTCAAAAGTTTACACCCCTGGATCTCAGAATTATACAGTCATAGTTGGAAAGGGTTAAAATACACAAAAATGCTAAAAAACAAAAAAACAATTGTGGGACCTAAAGGATTTTTCTTGGGAAAAACAGTTTAACTGTTCAGTACAAACAAGGGACTCATGAGCAACTATCACTAAACAAAAAAAAAAGCACAGCTGTGGATCATTCAGGTACACACAATATTAAGAATCCAGCGTATGTAAACTTTTGAACTGAGTCATTTTTATAAATTCTCTATTATTTTCTCTTGTGGACTAAATGTAAATGTATTTTATGTGAAAAATCTTATTCAGGTCAGTACTGAATAAAAAAATAACATGCATTTTGTATGATCCCTCTTATTTTAGGAAAATAATTAACATTTTGCAGATTCTGCAAGGTGTATTTAAATTTTTGACATCAACTGTATTGTGTACTGTATACATAAACACATACACATAGCTGTATCTGCTCGGTTCCCCTGGCATCTTTTGCAGGTTCCTGGATATCCCACAAATCTAATACAAAAGGAGCCAATGAAACTCACATGAGGGAAGCTGAAGCTTGCAAGAGGTGCAGCCTGATTGAGTTTACTCCTTCCTGCTTGTCATTGGAGCCTCCCAGCTAATTCAATTTCCTGGGAGCAGCAGACATGCTGTTCTAACAGGCCATTCACTTAGGGCTATTACAGTCCCATCCTGCCCCCTGCCATTCATCATACACTGATTGGACAGCCGAGTCAGAGAGAAAGAAACAGGAAAGAGGGGTAAACGAGGTGATCATCTCAGAAATGCCACTATACTCGGGACTTCTGGAATTTCTGAACAAATGTCATTTTGTAAGCAACGTTTTGTTTCCTTTTTCTAATGTCCTTACATTTTTTATTACATCCTAAGGTGATTTAAGAAGACCTCTACAAAAGTACACAAACAAAAGAAAAAGGAATCAATCAGACTGTGAGATTCAACACAGTACCGAAATGGGTTATAGTCCAAAAGTAAATAAAATCAAACACTGACATTTAGTAATTGTATTTCTAAACGGCTCTATGTAATGTAATTTCTATGTATGTTCACTTTGAGAATAAAAATTTTCTGATAATTTACTCACCCCCATGTCATTCAAGATGTTCATATCTGTCTTTCCTCAGTCAATGTACTGAAATACTAGAATGCTTTCTCAAAAACCTTTCTTTTCGACTGAAGAAAGAAAGACATAAACATCATGGGTAAAATGGGGGTGAGTAAATTATCAAGGAATTTTTATTTTGGAAGTGAATTACATTTTTTAATATTGATTAACTTACACTTTAGATAAAATATTGCTGTCTCTTTTGCTGCGCCAATGAAAGAGTTCAGAATAAAGCCACACAATCAACTGCATCTCCAAACAACACATAATAGTGGTATTTTCCAAATGAGTGTCTTCGAACAAATCCGTTTAGTGAATGATTCAGTGACTCACTCATAAAGTCACTTGCTTCATTTTTTAATAAATCAGCATTTTTTAATGAATCAGATGAGAATTACTTTCTGAGTCAGGCTGTCACTTGTCGCCACCTACTGGCGTAACAATGCAACCAGCAGAAAAAGTCACTGAAAAATCCCCAAGATTAAAGTTCACTTCCAGAACAAAAATTTACAAATAATGTACTCATCGTCATTCAACATGTTCATGTCTTTCTTTCTTTGTAAAGAAATACGTTTTTTTTTTAAGGAAAACATTTGAGGATTTTTCTCCATATAGTGGACTTCTATGGTGCCCCGAGTTTAAACTTCCAAAAAGCAGTTTAAATGTGGCTTCAAACAATCCCAAATGCAGTTGTAAACAATCCCAGCCAAAGAAGAAGAGTCTTATGTAGCAAAATGATCGTTTAAAAAAAACTATTACAATTTATATACTATTTAACCTCAAAGGTTCGTCTTGTCTACCTGAATTCAGTTTTTTCTGGTTCAAGACAGTTAGGGTATGTTGAAAAACTTCCATCTTGAGGGAGAAAATGAGATGGGAGTTTTCGACATACCCTAACTGTCTTGAACAAAAAAAAAAAAAAAAAAAAAAAAAAAAGAGTTCAGGCAGAGCAAGACAAAATGAGTGCTTGAGGTTAAAAAGTATATAATTGTAATTAGAAAAAAATAAAAATAACTGACCGTTTCACTAGATAGGACCCTTTTTCCTCGGCCAGGATCATTTGCAACCACATTTGGGATCGTTTGAAGCCACATTTAAACTTAATTTTGGAAGTTCAAACTCGGGGCACCATAGAAATCCACTATATGGAGAAAAATCCTGAAATGTTTTCCCTCAAAAAACAATTTCTTCATGACTAAAGAAAGAAAGACATGAACATCAAGAGGGTTAGTATATCTGTAATTTTTTGTTCTGGAAGTGAATTTCTCCTTTAAAAAAAAAAAAAAACAGAGAAGTCAAAGAGTCATATAGTACGGATTTTGGAATTAGTATGCCTCAACTCTATTTCTTCTAGAAACTTACTTGATCAGAGCAATACAGACAGAAAATAAAGAGATACTGAGAGAGAATGAGGTCAAGATGGAGAGGTGAGGAAGATACAAAGATACAGAATGCAGATAAGGAAGCAGAGGTTCATGGCTACTGGTATAAACATACTGCTGTAGCTGGGTGGTTATAATTAAATGATAAATTAGTTCAAAAGACTTTTAACATTTAAGCTGGAGAGCTCCGAAAAGGAAATTATGATGCTTTGAAGTTGTATCAGTCTTGACCACCTTAATTTAAAAATATGAATATGAACTGCTAAATATTCACAGCGCATGAAGAACATTTGACACAGGGTCACCAAATTAAAACAGACAGTTTAATTAAAAATAATGCTGAAAAGTGGAAAAGGTAATGAAAAATTCTAAGCAGATTCTTCTGAAGTAGAAAAAAATTAACAGAAAGAAATAACTACTAGCAATAACCACACAAAGAGCTTCTTGGTTGAGGGTGCAAATAGGTGCTGCTGAAGATACGGGTATACCAACCATGGTGTTCAAGAGCACAAGGCGAAACTATTTTTAAAACCATGTAATTATTTTTAATTGTAGAAAAACATTCTGGGTTTTCCACGCTGCTGAAAGACTATTGTAAGGGCAGTGTTTTTATAGGGGCCTTGCAGATAAACCATACGGCTGTCAAGGGCTCGGTTTGGAACTGACATATTATATTCCCTCCATCCTGAAGAAAAGAGCTATTTTTAACTGAGACTGAAAGCAACAGTGTGCTGTAAAGTTAATCACTGAGGCTGCAGAGCTGTTATACGTCACTGTTTCATACCCCAGCACTGTGAGGATTCACTCAGGTATTTCACACACCAGAAACTTTTCTTCATGACCTGTGAAATAACTGAATGTCTGGTCTGGAGAACCATCAGTCAATGTCATTACCAGAAAAACTTTCGCTTTCTGTAGTTTCACCAAACCCTAGCAAAGAAAAAAAATTGCAACCAGTATTTTTTTAAGCATACACTAGTTCAAAAGTTTGGGGTCAGTAAACTTTTTAGAACGAAATTAATACTTTAGTTCAGCAAGGATGCATGAAATTAATCTAAGTGACATTAAAGAAATATATAATAGTACATTTTTTTTAAATGTTCTTTTGAACTTTCTTCATCAAGAAAACTGAAAAAGGTCAAAGTTTACATTCCCCTTTCAGAATCTGCAAAATGTTAATTATTTTACTAAAATAAGAGAGATCATACAAAATGAATGCTTTTTTTTTTTTATTTAGTACTGATCTGAATAAGATATTTCACATAAAAGATGTTTACATATAGTCCACAAGAGCAAATATTAGTTAAATTTATAAATGACCCCATGAGTTTACACCCCCTTTATTCTTAATATTGTGTTCTCACCTGAATGATCCACAGTTGTGTTTTTTTTTTTTTTTTTTTTTTTAATGAGAGTTGTTCATGAGTCCCTTGCTTTTCCTGAACGGTTAAACTGCCTGCTGTTCTTCTAAAAATTCCTTCAAGTCCCACAATTTCTTTGGTTTTCCACAATTTTAGTGTATTTGAACCCTTTCCAAAAATGATTTTGTTTAATGATTTTGAGATCCATCTGTTCACAATGAGGACAACTTAGGGACTCATATGCAACTATTACAGAAGGTTCAAATGCTCCCTGATGCTCCAAAAGGAAACACAATGCATTAATAGCTGGGGGTGAAAACTTTTGAACAGAATGGAGATGTATACATTTCTCTTATTATGCCTATATTTCATTTTTTTTTTTCATTTAGTACTACCCTTCAGAGGCTACAGAAGATAGACACATCTTTCCAAAAGGCAAAATGAGTTAAATTTACCCTGATCTTCAAATTCAAAAAGTTTTGTTTTACTTAATATCCTAATGATTTTTGACAATTTTAGTTTTTTTAAATTTTGCTACAAATATTCCCATGCTACTTAAGACTGGCTTTGTGGTCCAGGGTCACAAATGGGAGTGTTATGTAATTATTTCAAACACAAATGTTTTTTTTTTTCTTATGATGTTGTATCCCTCATTGTCTGCTGGTGACACAAATCCCTTTTTCCAGTAATAAAATAAAATTTGTGACTGCATGCAAATGTGTTTTTGGCCCTTGCGCTTTGTGTGTCAGTGTGAAGCAGGACCTCTTTTGCGTTCTCCACATTTTGGTAAATGTGTGTCAGGTCATGGAGACCAGGCCTGAGGGATTAAGGTCCCATGAAGAGACACATAAACCCCAGTGTGTTCTTACAGCGATATTTAGTAGGACTGGATAATATCGATTCTCCGATTTTAATCGATCTTCAGTTTAATGCAACGATATCGATTCGGGAAATCCCCGAATCGATTCTTAATGCGCGTGCTTCACGTAAGAGGATATGAATATTCACCTCTCGTCCATCAGCTGCTTTTTTTGCAGAAAAATCTGGTGATCAAAAATGATTAGGCTGTAGTTAAGAACTGTTACTGTCTTTTAATTTTTTTACAGTAATGTGCATTTTGCAGTTTGTTTACATGGTGTACAATGGATGCACATATTTATGACTTCTTGTTACAGTGTTCATTTAAAATAAAAGTTGTTTAAAATAAACAACTGTGTGCACCCTATTATTAATGTGCATTTCAGTAATAAACTTAAGTAGGAGAGTTTCAGTTACCAGCATTTATATCAAAATATGGATCCCATGTCTGCAAAACTAACATTTTAAATGAAATATTGATAGCTAATCGATATCGAATCGAATCAAATCGAAATCGAAATCGAATCGAATCGAAATCATAAAAATAAGAATCGAATCGAATCGCCGAATTGGTCACAATATCCAGCCCTAATATTTAGCATGTCACGACCCTGCTGAAAGACTGACCTGGATTCAGTCAACATCAGTCCAGACTCATCTGGTATTTAAACGTGCATGAGAGGCCTATGGCTAGTATTAGTAGGATGCTTGCCAAGCATGACTAGATTAAATGAGAAAAACACAAATGAATGAATCATACACGATTTAGGACAAACAAGCCAAAAAAGATGGAAGGTTACTTTTGTCACAGGACTGAAAATTACTTACATTGGTCAGCCTAATAAATCCATAATTGAATTTCGACCAGTTCCCGTAACTGCCATAAACATGTCCATCTCAAATTTTAGATTAGCGTGTAAAAGAATGCAATTTAGCATTCTTAAAATTATTACCTGAGTTCTCAAAAATAAACGATTAATACACGACCATTCAAAAGTTTGAGTCTGTTAGATTTTTTAAAATTAAGTCTACTGCTAAAATACCATTTGCTAAAATATTGTGAAATATTATTTAGTTTAAAACAACCGTTTTCTATTTTAATTTATTTTAAAATGTAATTTATTCCTGTGATGGCAACGTTTAATTTTCTGCAGCCGTTACTCCAGTCTTCAGTGCCACATCATCTTTATAAATATTACATTATATAACACTATAAATGTCTTTACTGCCAGTTTTGATCAATTTAATATGCCCTTGCTAAATTAAAGGAAAATAAAATGGAAATATATTTTTTCATCATGTCTTATTTTATCTTTGGCACCAAAAGAGAAAGAAATGGGGAAAAAAGAGCTCAAAATAGCCTAGTAAATTAGGTAAGTGACACCCCACTTACAACTTCTTTTATTCATCTTTTTCTTCATGTAAGAGTGGGCCATTTGTCAATTTTATGGGTTTGGCTTCCGGCCTCATCCACATCCAGCTAATTTTAGCTGTGCAAAACAGCTTGTTTTGCTGCTTGATATTGCAAATTGGTGTGTCTTACCATATTGTTTTAATGTATTATCTTAATTATGAACACACTGGTTTGTAGTGCAAACAGTTTTACAGTTTACTGCATGTTTTTATTCTTTTTGTTATTTCCCTATAGTGGCTAATGAACCAGAAGTCTCATCCATTAGCTTACTTCCACGTTAAGAAAAAAGTGAATACATTTTTGTGTTCATGATCACAGTGTTCCAGTCTGAAATATAGTTATCATATCATACCTGTGATAAGTTCCCGAACTTCCATGTCATTGGTTTTCCTCAGCAGACGGATGAGAGCTGGAATCCCATCACAGCTCTTGATGGCCACCTTGTTATCGTGGTCCTTGCCGTAGGAGATGTTTCTCAAAGCTCCACAAGCCTTGCGATGGACTTCTGCTTTAGGGTGGTCCAGCAAACCCACCAGCACTGGGATCCCCTTCAGCTGCCTAACATCCTTTTTTATCTTGTCATTTTCATAGCAGAGATGCTGCAAGTAGGCAGCTGCATTAGATTTGACCGGATCGATGGGATGACCTAGCATGGCGATGACCTCAGGCAGGTCGGGGTCCCTCCAGCGCGGGTCTTTGCGAATGCTGTCAATCGAAGGAGAGCGACGTCCACCCATGCGGTCTAGACTGGCCAAGCTGCCCCTCTCGGGTTGGGCAAGAGGTGCTGGGTACATGCCATGGATGTAGGGGTGTCTTTCATCGATTAATTCAGCCTCGATAGGGTCCTCATAGCCTCTGTAACAAATGAAGAAAAAGAGAGCGATTTTGAAGAGATTTATAAGTCATTCGATTGTATTAACCGCACACAAATAACAGGAAAGAGTGAAAAACTCTAAGTAAGACAGAGACAGAGAAAAAGGTGATTGCTTTAGTTATTAACCATGGTGTCAACGAATCCACAGCACTAGTCAATAAGAAAAACTGCTGCTATTTCTGTATTAATTGTGTCTGTCAGGACACAGTGATGTTCTCTCTTTCTTTAATTAATGATGGATGGGATACAGCACGAGGGAAAACAGAGAGCCCGCATGGCTCAGAGCAAATATAGAACAGACTAGAATCAAAGAGAGAGAGGAAGAGAGACAGATGGATAGAGAGCGATGGATGGCTTCCCTAATAGGAGTAATCTGAATACAGCGTAGTAAAGCATCACTTCTATTGGGAGAATCCCAGCTCTGGACTATTCTAAGAGATCCGTATCACAAGCAAGCAATCAATATGCTGGGATAGAAAAGGAAATAATCAATGTGCATTTCTGAAATATTCATTGTAAACTGAGACTGACAATGCTTTGAAAATTCACAGTAGAAATACAGTCAAACCAAAATGTATTCAGACACATTTCTCACATTATCACAGATTACTCGCTATAGTTTAGAAAGTGGTAATAAAATATGTCTAAAAGTCAAGCGTTAAACTGTTTCAGAACAAAATCATCTTGATAACCTTTTGATAGAAAGGTATGTAACAGAAAATGGTGAGGTCAATTTGTCAAATCAAATTTTTGGTCCCAAGTTTTACTGGTAGTCCACTGTATGGAGAATTTTTGGGTATAATATGTCATAGTTTACTTTATTTTGCTATCCTCACTTACATAAATCAACTATAGTGTCCTGCACCCACTAGTAAAAAACTATATAAAAAATTATATCTGGTGTCTGAATAATTTTTGCTACTGCTATTGTGCTGTCTTTGAAAGTGTAAAAAAAAAAAGACATAAAAAGTCCAAAGTAGATGGAAAAAAGCTGTAATGCAACATGGAAGAACCATTAAGCCAACCAAATAGCCCTATAGGCTGAAAATACAGTTTGCAAACAAATGCTCAGTGGGAACATTTCCTGGTACTTCAGGCACCTCGGAAATTAGCCATTGTATCACTTTATTAAAACGGAGCTGATAAAACATATAATTTCCAAAAAACTGACCCGCTGCTCCACAGTCGGTAGCAAGAGATTTGCATTTCTCTGAGGCATCACACAAACTCTGAAGTGGCATTGGCTGCTTTTAACTTCTAAAGTCAGTGGAAGGAAAAATACTTAATAGACTACCATGCAAAATTTTGGGGGTCAGAAAGTTATTTTAATGCAAGAAATGAATACACTAATACAGTAAAAGTGACAGACTTTTACATTGTTAAAAAAATCCAAATAAACGCTGTCCTTTTGAATTTTAAATGCCACCTTGGCGAGCAAAACATTAAAAGAATTAATTTTAAATTAACATTATTTATACACTACCAGTCACTTCTGCTCACCAAGCCTGCATTTATTTGATCCAAAAGCATCCTTGCTATTTAAAAGTATTTTGTTAATTAATAAATAAATAATAATTAAAAAATTATACTGACTCCAAGCTTTTGAATGGTAGAGTGTGTAATGTTCCGAAAGCTTTTTATTTGATATAACCTTTGGATCTTTCTATTCATCAAAAAAAAATCCTAAAAAAAAAAAAAATTACTCAACTGTTTTAACAGTTGAACAGTAAATCAACATATTAGAATGATTTCTGAAGGATCGATGCTTAAAATTTAAACTTGATCACAAGAATAAATTACATTTTAAAATGTATTCAAATAAAAAGCAGTTATTTTAAATAGTAAAAACATTTCACAATATTACTGCTTTTGCTGAATTTTGGATCAAATAATTGCAGGCTTGGTGAGCAGAGGAGACTTTTTACAAACTTACTGTGCAAAAACTTTTGACTGGTAGTGTATATTATTATTAATTATACGTCAAATACATATTTAAAAATACACTTAATGTCTGCTGGGTTTCTATTACTTTTCACATGTTTTCAGAAGTGTCAGCTTATATGTGACCCTGGACCACAAAACCAGTCTTAAGTCGCTGGGGTATATTTGTAGCAATAGCCAAAAATACATTGTATGGGTCAAAATTATTGATTTTTCTTTTATGTCAAAAATCATTAGGAAATTAAGTAAAGATCATGTTCCATGAAGATTTTTTGTCAAATTCCTACTGTAAACCTATCAAAAGGTAATTTTTGATTAGTAATATGCATTGCTAAGAACTTAATTTGGACAACTTTAAAGGTGATTTTCTCAGTATTTTGATTTTTTGCACCCTTAGATTCCAGATTTTCAAATAGATGTATCTCAGCCAAATATTGTCCTATCCTAACAAACCATGCATCAATAGAAAGCTTATTTACTAAGCTTTCATATGATGTATATATCTCAGTTTTGTAAAATTTAACCTTATGACTGGTTTTGTGGTCCAGGGTCACATATATGAGGCTGTGTATTCAATAACCTGCAACATCCAACAAATTCAAACAATAAATAAAGCAGCAACTGATTTTGTTTGTTATCCAAAAAGAATCTACGCACATCTCACATTTACAATAACTTTTATTAACATAAACATTCTTATTCTCTGTGTGTGTTCATGCTGCAGGCGGCTGGATGCTCTCATGAGCCCATGTTTTTTTACTCAAACAGTTCATGTCCTCTACAGCACAGAAGTTGAAATAACATGTCTGGGGCTGTGCTGTACACATCAGGGAGGTTACATCAATCTCAGACAGGAGTCTCAGCATGCTTCATTATCAGTGTGAACAAAACAGAGATGTCCCTGTGGTGGTACTTCTAAATTGGCATAGAAATATTAAGCCCCTGTGCCACTCACTCACCATCACTCTTTCTCTCTCTCCATTTCCAGCTCATTTTCTGTCCCCATCTCACTCTAGTTGGGAAAAAACAAGGTGTACCAGAAATTCAGCGCGCTAGGGACCAAATGTGCAAATATAAAGCCACCACTATAATCTAACAGCACTCATGAATCCACAGAGGAAATGTTGTTTAGATCTCAATCCTTTGCTGTGTTTGTAATCTGAACAGCTACAAGAAAAACACACTTCAAATTCTTATACATATTATATATATACACAGTATATGATCAGATTTTATCGCTTAGAAAAAGACAGCGCAGAAAAGACAGTTAAGAAAAAAACTGCTGAAGACTGGATTTGAAAAAGAAATCGGATTTACGCACAGTGTGAACAAAGTCTTTGATGTGTGACTTGACAAAATGGGCCACAGCTGAGAATGTTGGCGGTTGTGAGGGATGCACTTTTAATGAGAGTTTTATGTTAATTATGTACTGCAACTTTGGAGGTGATTTGAGGGCACATTACAGAGGGAGGAAATCTCAGCAAGCTGTTACATGGCAGCGCTTGAAATGAACAGTTCATACATCTGACATCGTAAATTGATGATATGGTCATGAAATGGGGCATTAACTCTATGATGGAACATGAAGAACACATCATTTGATTAGTCCCAGAAGAAAAAAGACTTTTAAGCACACTTACTGGGAATGACAAAGCAGGGGTACAACATGTTGTCAGATGACTGTCAATCTCCTAGCATTTGAACTTTTTTGAAAACTGGAGTAATAATGCTGAAAATCCCTTCACAAGAATAAATTACCTTTTCAAATTAAAATAGCTATTTTAAATTGCAATAATATTTCATAATATTAATATTTTACTATATTATGATCAAGTAAATGTTAACCTTGGTGACTTTCAAAAACATTTTAAACATCTTACCGACCTTAAATATTTGAGTGGTAGCATTATATGGTCACTTTAAAAGCAATTCTTATTAAATAAATATGAAAAATATGTGAGTTTTCCACTTTTATTTCATCTAGTGGGTATTTTACCTTATTTTTCAATGTGGAAGTAAGCTGTTTTCTGGCCTAAAACTGTTAATAATTAAGATAATACACTACCAGTCAAAAGTTTTTTTTTTGTTTTTTTTTTTTTTGGCATTTTGATAGAACAGATCAGACGTGACAGGAAGTGAAGTGGGAGAGAGATTCAAGTCGGGATTCGAACACAGGATGCCGGAAGCGCAACGGCGCTGTATGTCAACGCGCTGCCCACAAGGCTATCGGCGCCGACCAGTCAAAAGTTTTTGAACAGTCCAATTTTTTATGTTTTTTAAATAAGTCTCTTCTGCTCACTAATTTGATATAAAGTACAGCAAAAACAGTAGAATTTTGAAATACCTTTACTATTTAAAATAACTGTTTTCTATTTGAACATATTTTAAAATGTAATTTATTCCTGTGATTTCAAAGCTGAATTTTTAGTATCATTACTTCAGTCACATGATCCTCCAGAAATCATTATAATATTATGATTTGCTCAAAAACATTTATTTTTATTATTATTATTATTATATTGAAAACAGCTGATAACATTTTTTTCAGGAAAAATAGCATTTATCTGAAGCACTTATCACTTTAGATCAATTTAAAGCATCCTTGCTAAATAAAAGTATTAATTTCTATGTTTTCTTTCCCATAACAAAAACTTTCTATTTATCAAAGAATCCTGAACAAAAAAATGTACTCAACTGTTTTAAATATTAATAATAATAATAATAAAAATAAATGTTTTTTGAACAGCAAATAAAGACACTGAAGACTGGAGTAATGATGCTAAAAATTCAGCTTTGAAATCACAGGAATACATTACATTTTAAAAGATATTCAAATAGAAAGCAGTTACTTTAAATAGTTAAAATATTTCACAATATTACTGCTTTTGCTGTATTTTGGATCAAATAAATGCAGTAATTATTTAAAAAAAACATAAAAAATATTACTGTTCAAAAACTTTTGACTGGTAGTGTACATTAAAATAATAAGGTAAGACACACCATTTTGCAATATCAAGCAGCAAAACAAGCTGTTTTATACAGCTAAAAACAGCTGGAAGTGGATGAGACCAGAAGCCAGACACATTAAATTTACAAATGGCTGCGCCTGCTCTTACGGGAGAAAAATAAGGTAGATAATAAAGGTACTTCATTTAAGTTTGCACAACACAAGTAAAATAGCAAATCCATTTAATTCAACTGTTGGTTGCAAAAAAAGATTACTGTAATTGTCTTTTAAACTGAATTTAATTATCTTCACTTAAGTTCAGTTATGTTTTTCTATATTTTTCTATATCCTCTAGCAACACTAAGTCCTTTAGTAAATTACAGTGTGGCCAATTATGAATCATTTCTTCTATCCGTAA
Organism: Garra rufa; assembly: GCF_049309525.1. Lineage (NCBI taxonomy): Eukaryota > Metazoa > Chordata > Actinopteri > Cypriniformes > Cyprinidae > Garra > Garra rufa. The sequence goes on along the minus strand of NC_133365.1, from coordinate 37,857,408 downwards.
TCCCAAGTGTAATCAGAGACAGTCGAAGTTGTGAAAAAGCTAATGGGAGAGACTGAAATGGTCAGTGTGGTCCAAGGTGGCCATTGGGTGAAATGACTTAGCAGATTTTGACACAATGATAAACTACTACTCTTAATTCTAGTGTCAGTTTGCAGTTCATTTAACACTGCTGCAACACCCAGCTCTGGTCAACATTCATTACCATCATCACCATTTGTTTTATTATTGCAACATGCCAAGAGATTTCATGCAAATTAAGAGAGTGGTTACTGACCACATGGTAAGTTTGGAAGCATTTTATTGCTTTGGAAATGCCATCCAAGTGCCATTCAGTGTCAGAATGATGAAACAATCATTAACTGACGTAATGTCTGAATGGCGACCGGTGCCAGACCTGTTGGGAGTAAACCAACATTAACATGGCAGGCACACAGGATACATTATTTCTAGTCGAGTTAAACAGTTCAATACTCTTCCCACCAAGACTCATGCTGATGCAAATAATTAACCAGAACAACTAATATAGAAAGGGCACACAAGCTCAGCCAGCACGACTCATGTTTGATGGTGTGTATGACCGAGTATAATGCGATTTACAGAGTGACTTACTGGCACCGTCTCTTCCGACCTTTATTGCTGTGTTTTCCAAGACCGGGAGTCATCTCATCTTGTTATTCACACCCAGAAAACAACTTACTAATGTCTGTTCCAAGACATTCTAGAAACAGTAAAAAGCTGTTTGACTAGAACTGAGATGGTTCTATTATTCAAGCTAAGCACTGGACTAAAAATAACTACAGCAGCATATTATTTTAAGTACTTTTCATCCAAAACTAAGCTTGAGATTGAAAAGATTGGGTCAGCTTAGACAAAAAGGTATTTCTCTCAGACTCACCAAGTACTGATTAAGAGTGGTCATTTGTGGTAATTTCATATAAAAGCATCTCTTAAAAGAACAGTTCATGAATAATTACACTACCAGTCGAAAGTTTTTGAACACTAAAACGTCTCTTCTGCTCAGCAAGCCTGCATTTATTTGATCTAAAGTACAGCAAAAGCAGTAATATTGTGAAATATTTTTACTATTTAAAATAACTGCTTTCTATTTGAATATGTTTTAAATTGTAATTTATTTCAGTGATCAAAGCTAAATTTTCTGCATATTTCCTCTCGTCTTCAGTGTCACATGATCCTTCAGAAATCATTCTAATATGCTGATTTGCTGTACAAGGAACATTTTGTATTATTATTATTATTATCAATATTTAAAACAGTTGAGTACATTCAGGATTCTTTTATGAATAGAAAGATCCAAAGATGGTACAAAAGATTTTTATTTCAGATGAATGCTGTTCTTCTAAACTTTTCATTCATCAAAGAAACCTGAAAAAATTGTACTCAGCTTTTTTTTTCTAGCATAAAAATAATATCAATTAATGTTTTTTTGAGCATCAAATCGGAATATTAGAATGATTTCTGAAGGGTCATGTCACTGGAGTAATGATGCTAAAAAATCAGCTTTGATATCACAGGAATAAATTACATTTTAAAATATATTTAAACAGAAAACAGTTATTTTAAATAGTAAAAATATAAAAAAAAAAAAAAAAAAACATTAAAATCCTAGTGTTCAAAAACTTTTGACTGGCAGTGTACCTACTTTTTTCACCATGAATCAACAAATTAAACTCAAGAAAGTCAAGAATCGCATCAATTAATGAATCAGTCTTTTAAGTCAATTCTTCTCAACGAACTGGTTGATTTAGTGTACAAATCATAATGAAGGATTTGTTTAGGAATCAGACTATGTTCAACTTGATTCAGTGATCTGTTTACAGTTTCTGAATTAACAGCCAGCTGGAGAGTAAGATTATGAACAATAATTGAATAATAACTTTTGTCAAATTTAGTTCTGGTCCACACACAAAGCTACTACGCTATTAGCTTTCAGCTATCATGAGTGCTTTTATCATGCTTTTAACAGCCACTGCCAATGTAATTGCATGGACAGGACCATAAAAAGTATGAAAAATATCCATGTTTTTGTACCACAAAAGGAAATAATACGGGTTTGGAACCATATGAAGGTGAGTAAATAATGAATTTCAGCCAAAAATAATTTTGTGCCAAAAAGCTTCTGCCAGAACTCATTAGAAAGCTGCCACAATGGTGTCAGGTGCAGACTGAAAATGGATATGACCAAAAGAGTAGATCACTCTGAGACAACGAGAGGTCTTAAAATTATCGTTCAAAACACTGCCATTGTGTAGATAGTTTCATCTCTTTCCTTCTCTCTCTCTCCTACACACACACACACACACACACACACACACACAGACTGAGGACTTTGCAAATTGAAATTATTTAAACAGTTCAGATGTCTGGACCCTGTGGACTGAGCGATGGGAATGTCAAGATTTGCATTTAAATTGCTGCCATTGTATATACGAGTGTATTCATAACACGTGAAAGCACTTTGACTAAACATGATGCTCTTGCACTAGATGTGGTGCTCTGAAGTTATTACAACAAATTCTATGCCACGATAATGAGCCAAATGTTCTTCATGTTCCAGAAATATGTGTGTTTGTGTTTTATGTTGGTTGCCAGCAAAAACCACATAGTTATGTGCCCATTACTACATCCATTTTGTTCTCCCATCATTTCCTTTCTCTGAATTATTTATTTCTAGATTTTTTGGATAAATGCCTATGCCTCTGAATAGAAAACTAGGAAAATATTAGCATATTTGTAAGAGTTTTATATTATTCCAAGAGTCACACAGTACTGAGATTTCACACATTTGAATAATCACTCACTCCACTATTATAATGAGCAATTACTTGTGGATTCAAGTGAGAAAAAAAGTAACAGATCTTTCATTTCATTTGACAAATTTGCACCTGATGAAATGCTTTAAAAATAAATCATGAATCACAATAAATAATAATATTACTGGGGTCATGATCTGCCGTTTTTGATTATTTTGTACTCGTCTCTGAGGTCCACTTATAATGTTATCAAGATTTTAACATCAAAATACATCACAATTTAGAATAAATAGTAATAGGCTATTTTCTGTACTGTTTTTACCCCCCTCATCAGAACGGTCTGTTTGAATAGGCATGGAGGATTGTAGACTACAGTAGACTAAATGCTCACTGCTATGATTGGCTCATAGTTGTATTTGTTTGACAGCCTAAATCCTTCATAGATGGACGCTGATGTGATTTAGGTCAAAACGCATAAATACTCAGTATCAAATAATCTGTAATATCTGTGCAATAGTGAGCATGTGATAAAAACAGTTGATCACGCTACTGTTGACATTACTGTTGGATAAAATATAGTCAACAGCATCGTCTTTTAGTTTCAATGTTTTTGAAAATCCTGTGTCGAGCTGTGCCTTGCTTGTAAACGAATCTGTGGTAAAATGACCAAGTTCTTACTAACAGGGTCTGGAGCTTTATTAAAAAATAAAGTTCATAAAGTTCTTTCCTAATTTTGGAATCAGAAGGAAGGCAATGCAAAGACTGTGTTTTTCCACAACCTGGCACTGCAGTGTCTTGTTTTTGCGCTTGCCTCTCGTTATTTACACTATGTGCGCGAATCGTTGGGTGGGGCTAAACAGGCAGTGATGTAGAAGCAGGCGTTGATCACCTTCTGCAGAGGCGGTGTTTAGCCACACTATTCATCATAAAGTGGCACATTCACAACCTGTTGTTTTGGTAGATTGGCTTCAATATAAGGTGTTTTAACACTAACTAGAAAGTTTTGAGTTCTGAAACTTAAAGGATGTTTTTATAGTATAATGACCTCTTATATGTCAAAAGATCAAGGGAATTTTAGATTTCTCAGTTCACGACCCCTTATTAAAATTACTGTATTGTCTTGAATTGAAACATAACATTTCTGAAAATTCTGGGGGGTCAAATTAAACTTCATACACTGTTTAACAGTTCCATTAGTGATTATTACAATACCCCTTTTGTAAAAAAAATAAAAAAATAAAAATAAAAAAGGATAAGAACACTCATTACAGCAATTTCTAATGGAAACAATTTACATAGATTGCACTATATGTTAGAAATCAGACCACACTGGTTGCACTGTATGTGCTCGATTCACAAGGAAAAAAACAAAACAAAAACAAAAGTGGAATAATTTGTTTGGGAATCGGACTACACTGGTTGCACTGTATGTGTCTGACTCACTAGAAAGAACCGACTCATTAGAATCATTTGTTCGGGAATTGGACTACACTGGTAGCATTGTATGTGTTTGAATCACTAAAGAACTGACTCATTAGAATAATTTGTTTGGGAATTGAACTACACTGGTTGCACTGTAAGTGTTTGATTTACTAGAAAGAAACGACTTATTAAAATCATTTGTTCAGGAATTGGACTACACTGGTTGCACTGTAAACGTTTGATTCACTAGAAAGAAACGACTTATTAAAATCATTTGTTCAGGAATTGAACTACACTGGTTGCACTGTAAGTGTTTGATTCACTAGAAAGAAACGACTTATTAAAATCATTTGTTCAGGAATTGAACTACACTGGTTGCACTGTAAGTGTGTGATTCACTAGAAAGAAACGACTTATTAAAATCATTTGTTCAGGAATTGAACTACACTGGTTGCACTGTAAGTGTTTGATTCACTAGAAAGAAACGACTTATTAAAATCATTTGTTCAGGAATTGAACTACACTGGTTGCACTGTAAGTGTTTGATTCACTAGAAAGAAACGACTTATTAAAATCATTTGTTCAGGAATTGAACTACACTGGTTGCACTGTAAGTGTGTGATTCACTAGAAAGAAACGACTTATTAAAATCATTTGTTCAGGAATTGAACTACACTGGTTGCACTGTAAGTGTTTGATTCACTAGAAAGAAACGACTTATTAAAATCATTTGTTCAGGAATTGAACTACACTGGTTGCACTGTAAACGTTTGATTTACTAGAAAGATCCAAATCATTACAATTATTTGTTTGGGAATCAAGCAACCTGGTCTCATGACAAAAACGTACCTGGGGTAACTTTTTCACAAGACGCGAAATACATTCCAATAAGTACGTATCACTGCAGTTTCCAAATAAAAACCACTAGAGGTGGTAAAACAGCGAGCACTTTAAATCGTTATTGTACACAGTTATGACTACAGCTCCATATGTTTTGCTTTCCGGTGTTCCGACAAATAATGCTACATATCAGATCATGCTACCAACATTGTATTTTTAATACAGTAAGGGCAGGTTTAGGGTTGGGGTAGGTTGACATGACAGACAGGGTAGCACAAATAGACAACAACGGATGTAACAAGCTTGCTCGGTACGGAGTTGGACTTAGGATGTGGAATCCTTGGGTACAAATCCTGTGAAAAACACTACTCTCGATAAAAGAGCTAAAAGATGAGAAATCGAAAAACAAGCTAAAACGGCATGCTTGCGATTCCATTTTTACATAACATTCACCTTTGTTCATATGTTACCTGGTAGGTAAAATGCCAAATAAATAACATTTTCTACCTATTAGATTGTGTTTTATTAACGTCTACACCTACCCCAACCCTAAAACTAACTTTACCATAAAACATACTATATGAACGTTCATCTGTTCCAGGGGAAAAAACCAACACTCTTGTGCCACTCAGTGGACATTTTACATCAAATATGTCACGAAACGTACATGGCAGTACATATTTCGTGTCCCACGAAAAAGTTTCCACAGTTACGTTTTCGCCATGAGACCAAGTAGGAAACACTGGCAGTGTTGTATGTTTCTGATTCCCTATAAATATAAACTTCTCACAAGATTAATTTGTTCAGGAATCAGACTACACTGATGCTCTGACTGTTTTCTGGTGTGGATTCAGAAACTCTGAGTGTTTTAGCATGATATTCTGCTTTACAAGAGGAAGAATGCATTGAAAACCAAACTGGTACTAAATAAGAACTCCATTCCACTCTAAATTACTATATAACACTTTTCACCAACTCAGTTTTTCAGTCTAGTTCCCATCGCCAAACTTCCATATAAAGGACAGAATATTTTTTTTTTCTGTCAACACTATATAATGGTTGTCAGTTCAGCATGAGCGCATAGAGGAAGTGGTCCCCGGTGGTCTCCAGGGAGATTTCTGCATGACGACCTTATGGCTGCTCCGCTGTGGCACTGGTGGCAGGTGCAGGGAGGATCAGCCAAGGAGAGATGAACCATTAGAGATATGGCTGGAGACGAGACGCCCCCTTTGTCTGGCAGTGTTCACCAGAGACTATTAATCACTCTGACAACAACAGCTCCACTGAGATAGAGAAAGAGGGATAAAGAAGAGACCTCGAGTCGGCGTAACAAATTAAACGCACTGGAACTGTCTAATCCATGCAAACACAACACTGGCAACCAATTCTTTGCTAAATGTCGCGATTTTGGCTGTTTTATAATTGCGGGTTTCCAAACTGCAAAGCAATAAGCTCTAATTAACATATTCATTTTACACATTCATTAGTGAGATTTTTGTCAGCATCTGTTATTATGGGAATGCTAATGATGGATGCAAAATGCAAGACTTTGACATTCGAAGTAAGAGGGGTGACATCACTGCTAATTACACTATAATTTTGGCACGGATGTACACAAATACATTACGGGCTGAAATACAGGAAGAGGTCAAAAAGTTGTGACGGTGATTGCCTACTCTATATGTGTGTGCGTCCTAATTAAAAAGACACTGTGCTCCTGCAACACACAGGACCGTCAAAACTGCTGCAGATCCTCATAATGAGGAATGTGCTGATATTGACTAGAGGAGTATGACAAGAAAAATATGTTTCACGATAACAACAATCTCTCCTTGCCTCCCTGTTCTGTCATACAAGATAAAAATACTGCAAAAATCTTCTATCTTCATCTACTATACAGAAAGAAATCACTCTTCATTACACATATGCAGCCCCCTGCTGTATGTCAGCTGTCATTTGCTTTGCATTTTCTAATCTCCGCAAAGAGCAAGCTGGGGTCAGAACAACTGAAAATGTGTCCTTTTAAAGGAGGAAAATATTTTTCAACTGTCTTTGGTTGTGAAAGCAAAGGTCACTCAGCTCAAGAGGAAGAACATTCAGGGTTGGAGAGAAAACTGAGACCTCACTTAACTCTATCACAAACACACATTAGCAAAACAATCAAGAAAAGTGCACAGTCTTTAGTCCCCTTATCATGCCTTTTTTTCAGTATCAGAGCGCTATATTGAGTTTGTAAGATATATCGATATATTTTTTATAAATTATATAGTATGAGGCAATACTTTTTATATCTATGTATATAATATACAGTAGTTTGATACGAGCACATATGAATAAAAGCAGAGGACACAGAGTGAGCTGCTGAAGAGAAACTGCATAATCCAGTTTGTTCTAAACATGAGACATGCTTTACATTAAGGGCCTTAAAATAACTCGTAAGATATAGACAACAAGTATAGTTTAAAGCGGCTTGCTGTGACAGATACATCTGCTGCTGACAGAGACGCTACCTGCGTTTTTAAATGTGTTAGAGATGTGTTTTTTTATATTCTCCATCTGTAAATGTTAGAAGGTCATGGAAATATTTCCATTTTGCTGTCAAGAGTGCATGAGCCTTCTGCATGCGATTCTCCGCTAAACTTTGCAGACTTCAGTGAACAAGCGCCGACACTTAGTAAACAGACGGAGTAGGACCTGACTAAAATATACATTTTCTAAAATATTTGTAGTTGGACAGTAAATGTGCCATGTGTAGAATTTTAAACCTGCATGATAGCAGTAACTGTAAAGTGACTATTGTAATGGCGTAATCAAAACAATGCAATTATCATGTGCTTTTGTTTTCATTTCTTTTCATTTTTAGTTTTAGTGAATTTAAAACATTTTGGAAAAAAATGCCCTACTATCTGGCACAATGATAAAAAAAGTAAATAAAAAAGTTTATTTATTAATTAATTAATTTATAATAAATACACTACCAGTCAAAAGTTTTTGAACATTAAGATTTTTTGTTTTTTCAAGAATTCTCTTGCTCACCAAGCCTGAATTTATTTGATCCAAATACAGCAAAAACAGTAATATTGTGAAATATTTTTTGCATTTAAAATTTTCAATTTGAGTCTATTTTAAAATGTAATTTATTCCTGTGATTAAATTTTCAGCATCATTACTTCAGTGTCACATGATCTTTCAGAAATCACTCTAATATGCTGATTTGCTGTTTAAGAAACATTGATTATTATTATTAATAATAATAATAATAATATTTAAAACAGTTGAATACATAAATAATAAATAAATAAAAAGCACTATACCATTCAAAAGCTTGGAGTCAGTATTTTTTTAAGTAATTATATAAATTAATACTTTTATTTAGCAAGGATGCTTTAAATTTATCAAAAGTGATGATAAAGACATTTATAATGTTACAAAAGATTTTTATTTTAGATAAATGATGTTTTTCTGAACTTTCTATTCATAAAAGAAACCTGAAAAAATTCTATTCAGCTGTTTTTAACATAATAATAATAATGATAATAAATGTTTTTGAGCAGCAAATCAGAATATTAGAATGATTTCTAAAGGACTGTGTGACTGGAGTAATGATGCTAAAAATTTAGCTTTGAAATCACAGAAATAAATTACATTTTGAAATATATACAAATAGAAAACAGTTATTTTAAATAATAAAAATATTTCAAAATTGCACTGTTTTTGCTGGACTCTAGATCAAATAAATGCAGGCTTGGTGAGAAGAGACTTCTTTAAAAAACATTTACTGTTTAAAAACCTTTCACTGGTAGTGTAACTGTAAATAATCAATAAATAGTTTCATAGATACAATATTTTAGATTGTTTTATGTACACACAAAAAAAAAAAAAAAAAACGATAATAATGTAACTTCATGTATCAGTGCTCCTTCATATCTTGTTGGATACTAAAAGCTACCTCTGCTGAGCAATAACCTTCCATTATGTGAAAGCAGAACCTGCATCTATGTGCTTCCCAAGAGCTGGAGCATTTGAATTTCTTCAATAGGCAATCACATCAAAGCTGCTTACAATTCTGACAAAAGACAGAGCTAACCCACAGGAGCACGAGCAAACAAACCAAATCAACTGCGCGATTCTTACCTCACGCGGGGGCCGTTGCGCAATGGCTCTCGAATGGTACGTCCAGGCAGCGTGCGGCGGTTAGCCGTGGAATAATCAGGCTCTAAGTCGTACGGCTCTTCTTCATCTGGGCCGAGACTGCGGCGGTCGTCTTCCAGTCCGTAGGGTTCGGGTTGGAAGCGCTCAGGCTGAGAACGATTGAGATCCACAGTGCTACTTCCCATTGGGACTTGAGGCTGGGCCACATGCCCATAGTCATCCTTGCGGATGGGGAGAGTGTAGCTGTTCTCCGGTCGGTATCCACCGGTGGGCATGTAGGGCCGATAGGGCCTGTAATTGACTCCGCGAGACAGACTTCCGTAGTTGTCGGCCACGTCTCCGTATCCATCGTGAAGTGCGTAGTGGCGAAACTGACTGTCTGGAGTGTCATTGTAGGAGTCGCTGTAATTGTTGTACGAGCGTGTGAGGGTGGAAGTAGCCTGGGGTGTGATGAAGCGTTCGCCGTTCTTCATGTAGCGCCGATCAATGGAGTCAGTGTAGCTTCCCAGCGGAGATGAGCCTTCTGGAAGAGGAAGGCCGTCGGGACCCAGTGGCACCTGTCGAACTGTTCGTGTTGTTACTGTCTTGACCATTTTAGTGACCTAGAAGGATGGAAGAAGCAAGAGTTAGCAGTATTTCAAGTCTTAATAACTGAAGTGAAAGTTTGTGCTTTTTATGCAGAACTAGAGTAAGCCATTTCCTGTCTTGGATGCCTTATGCATGTGATACGAGGGCCATTCAAAATGCAGCCATTATGTCAGATTGCTCAAATCATTGCAGCCAAAACAACCACAGGCATTTATGAGTGAAATGCAGCACACTGACTTAGTGGTCTAAAATCAGCAGGGAAGTGGATGTCACACTGTGAGCTAGCTGAGTAGCAGTGAAATGACTGAAGATCTTTTCCAGTCTTTTAAAAGGCTTTGAGTTTCTCAGTAATGAAACCGCTGGAACTGAAAATATAAGGCTTGTGGGTGCTTGGTTGTAGGTGTTACAAAGTTTCTCATCACTAAAACTTTGCGACAGTTAAGTTTCCCCAGCAGCAACAAACTTACTTTACAGCTTAAACTAAGGGACTGAGGTTATATTTAGCTACAGAAAACATTTCACAAGCTACATTTTTGTTGCAACATTAAATGCTGTCCACTTATCACCTTGCATTTTTTTTAACACTGTTGTTCAAAAATGTGTGATCACTACAATTTTATAAAAATAAATTATTACTTTTATTCAGCAAGGAAGCATTAAATTCATCAAAACTTTGTGACAGCGAAAGCTTTTATAATGTTACAAAAAAATAGCATTTTTTAAATACATTTTTATTTAAATTTCACACCCATCAGCGTATCTTGAAAAAATTTAGCACAATTTCCAATATTATGCAGAACAACTGTTTTCAACATTGAAAATAATAAAGATGTTTCTAGACCAGCAAGTCAGCATATTAGAATGATTTCTGAAGGATAATGTGACATTGAAGACTCCAGTAATGCCAGTTGAAAATTACTTTGCTTTCAAATAAATAAATGACAGTTAAAATATATTAAAAGAGAAAACAGTTATTTTAAACTGTAATAATATTTCACAATATTATTTTTTTTTTAATCAGTATTTTTGATAAAAATAAATATAGCCATAGTAATCATAAGAGACTACTTTCAAAATCTTGAAAAAAAATCTTACTAACCCCAAACTTTTGAATGGTAGTGTATATATTTGACGATAAAAATTAAATTAAATAATAATAACAATAATTACAAAAGTTATATTTTATTTTATTACTGGTTTGTGCAAAATATACTAACTTTTGCAAATCTGATCATAGAAAATTAAATAAAAACTAAATGAATTTTTTTTCATAGCTGATATTTATTTACAAACCCCCAAAAATAGTTTCCCATTTCGAACATTAGTTTTTATTTTAATATTTACTAGTATTCTTACATAGATAACTGTGTCACGAAGAGTCGCATTTCAACAAAAACTGCTGCTGCATATACAGTTGAGGTCAAAAGTTTACATACACCTTGCAGAATCTGCTAAATGTTAATTATTTTATCAAAATAAGAGCGATTATACTAAATGCATGTTATTTATTTTAATTGCTCCCTAATGCTCCAGAAGGAAAAAAATGCATTAAGAGCCAGGGGTGTAAACTTTTGAACAGAATGAAGATGTGTACATTTTTCTTATTTTGCCTAAATATATTTATTTTTTCATTTAGGGCTGCCCTTCAGAAGCTAGAGAAGATACTTACATGTTCCCCAGAAGACAAAAGTTAATTTTATTCTGATCTTCAAATTCAAAATGTTAAAGTTTTCATCCCCTGGTTCTTAATGCATTGTTTTGAACCAGCTGAAGCATCAGTGAGTGTTTGATCCTTCTGTAATAGTTGCATATGAGTCCCTCAGTTGTCCTTAGTGTAAAAAGGTGGATCTCAAAATCATACAGTCATTGTTGGAAAGGGTTCAAATGCACAAAAAAGCTAAAAAAACACCTGGTGGGACCTGAAGGATTGTTCTGAAGAATAGCAGGCAGTTTAACCGTTCAGGACAAACAAGGGACTCATAAACAATTATAACTAAATAAAAAAATACACAGCTGTGGATTATTCAGGTAACAACACAGTATTAAGAATAAATAATTAAAATTTTGCAAGGTGTATGTAAACTTTTGACCTGTATGACAAGCCATTGATTTGACTTGGTAAACTTTTAACAGACCCTTCTGGGGAGCCTTAGAGTAAACCATTACCCACATACTAAGATAGAACAGTGCACATGACAACAGTAAATCAATCAACATAAGGACTGCCACCAAACTACACAGACCTGAGTGATGTTCTAGTTCTCTGTGTCTATCACAGGGCCCTGACGTCTTTATGACTCAACTTAAATAAATCACTATTCCCCTCTGAGTGCTAATCCAGTCCCTTATTCTACAAAATGTCTGCCTGTCAAGAGGATGGAGTGCTGCTGCTCCTGAAGGTTCAATGCTGATACAGAAACCAATTTGCTGCTCAATGAATTCTGCAAAGCAATTAATTGGCTATTTTGTCCATGGCTGTAAATTCATCTTGGAAATTAATGAGCTTGATAAAAATTAATTGTCATTGGAGATGAACCATGACTGCTTGAATCTGTGTGTGAACCCTTACAAGCCACATGGCCAGTTGTCAGTGTGTAATATCTCAAGGGATGTGTCTATGTCTAAAGGGGAAAAAGATCTGTAACCACAGTCACAGCTACAGTGTATCACCCTTACGGTCTCCAGTATGGGTTTAACCAATGGAGAACACAGCTTTTTTGGGGAACTGCAGTTAATTTTAACAAACATCATTAAGATGAAAGCAGCAATCTCACTGATGGCAATTTAACTGGGGGTGGTCGACAAACTGTTGCACGGCTGTTTGCAAGCAGGCATTTACACTCGATTGCAGTATCCAACTGTATTCATGAGGTGAATTGCATGTGCAGCTGTAAGGTGAACTGTCTGCACTCCTACTAGTTGTTGCCAGTGTTGCTACTTTGTTGCATCGCCAATTGTCTCTGTTGCTCATGCTGTTTCAAACCAGCAACTCAATTACATGTCTAAGTGGCTCGTTTCTACAAGTTGCTGTCAGTGTGAACACCCCTTAACACCCACACACAAAGTTAACATGTTAAAACACACACCACTGTGAGATGCAGAAATCATGCTTCAACAATGATTTTTGAACAGTAAAAATGAGTTATTATACTGTTCAAGATGATACACTAGGTAAGATGGTTGTGCTTCATCAGCCTCCAGAAAAAAAGTTATTGAAGAGAAATAACGAGTTCATCAACAGGGCAAGTCACACGAGCTCTATAGGAGTGTGCATCTATGATGCAATTTCTTCGGCATGATATCAAAACTGGCAAGAATAAGCAATGTTTTTGGTCTTATTGAGAATAGATTTTTTCCAAATTAAAAATAAAATGTTCTAATGAAAATACTGTAGAATTACTTGGAGGAGTGCTCTCCTGAATAAGGCTTGATTTAACACAAATATTACTATATAATATTAAAGGTGTTTTTTTTTTAAAATATAAACATTTCAATGGTGGCTATCATAAAAACTTAAAAATTGAAGAACAGTAAAAATTATGAATGAAGTAATAATGAATGTTGTGCATATGTGCATACATTTAGCAAAATGCTCCTCTCTAAAGTTTATTTTTCTAGCTGATTAACGAGTTTATGGTCACCGAATGTTTTTTCTGAGGTAAATGTGACGTTACATGACATTGTTTACAAACTGTTATAGTGACGTCTTCCTGCGGTTGAAACACTGATTGAGTGATTACATGAGATTGGATATTGGTAAGTTGTACTATTTCTTTTAAAATACCTTTGGATGTTTATTTAGTGCTGTAACTGGTATTAAAGCGGAGGAGATGATTAGTTCATGTGCCGCTTCTCTTGAACTGAGGCGCTACAGCGATCTGTCTCTTAACATTAAACAGTGCCAAAACTGCATTTATTGTTTGAATACTGTAATAAAATTAACAACACTTCAAATCTGATGCATTGTTTCATATCAAAAGTAAGCTACAAAAGTAAAGCACAAAGCTCATTGCGAATTATTGGATGGGAGGTGCGCTAAAATGTTCCATTCATTAACTGAAAACAGGCTAGACTTTAAAAAAATAAAGGTGCTTCACGATGCCATAGAAGAACCTTTCTTGTCTAAATAGTCCACGAAATGAAATATTAGTTGAAATATTATAAAAATGACCTCGTTCAAAAGTTTACATACACTATATTTGTTTCTTATTTGTGTTGTTACCGGAATGCTCCACAGCTGAGTGTTTTTTTGTTGTGATAGTTGTTCATGAGTACCTTGAACTGTCCGCTGTTCTTCAGAAAAAAATCCTTCAGGTCCCACAAATTCTTTGGTTTTTCATCTTTTTTTTGTATTTTGTGTACAACTGAGGGACTCAAATGCAACTATTACAGAAGGTTCAAACACTCACTGATGCTTCAGAAGGAAACATAATGCATTAAAAGCCGGGGATGAAGATCAGGGTAAATTGAAGTTATTTTGTCTTCTGGGAAACATGTAAGGATCTTCTGTAGCTTCTGAAGGGCAGTACTAAATGAAAAAAAAAATGATATTAAAGGCAAAATAAGAAAAATGTAGCCTACACATCTTTATTCTTTTTAAAACTTTTCACCCCGGCTCTTAATGCATTGTTTTTACTTCTGGAGCATCAGTGAGCATTTGAACCTTCTGTAATAGTTGGATATGAGTCCCTCAGTTGTCCTCAGTGTGAAAAGATGGATCTCAAAATCATACAATCATTGTTGGAAAGGGTTCAAATACACAAAATTGCTGAAAAACCAAAGAATTTGTGGAACCTGAAGGATTTTTCTGAAGAACAGCGGGCAGTTTAACTGTTTAGGACAAATAAGGGACTCATGAACAACTATCAGTAAAGAAAAAAAAAACCCACAGCTGTGAATCATTCAGGTAACAACACAGTATTAAGAATCACGTGAATGTAAACTTTTGAACAGGGTCATTTTTATAAATTCATCTTTTTTCTTTTGTGGACTATATGTAAACATATTTAATGTGAAATATCTTATTCAAGTTAGTACTAAATAAAAAAAAACATCATGCATTTTGTATCATCCCTCTTACTTTGGTAAAATAATTAACATTTTGCAGATTCTGCAAGGTGTATGTAAACTTTTGACCTCAACTGTATATACATTTTAAATATATATAATATTTTTTACATATTTATAAATATAT